>NC_085137.1:438185320-438196687 GCF_035046485.1 Aedes albopictus | reverse complement strand
AGAGCTGCAGCTGCAAATCGAGAGTATTATGGCGGCAAATTGTTGATTCAGTATTATCATGAATTTGATGTTAACTAAATAAATGAATGAACATTATGCTTATAATGAAAAGTGTAGCAGATCTTCATTTACTGCGTTTCACGGGGCAAGTGGAACCTATTCAGAGTTTTTGTTCAAATGGTTTAATATTAGTTGCTGCTAATAAGGTAACATGAATCATAAATATCTTATATGAATAGTTATGTTCAAAGATTAGCCCTTCAGGACGCGCGCTGTTGTAAAAAGTACATCACTACCAAAAAACCTCGCTCGTTGCATACAGCGCGAGCGCGATGCAGTTTCGCTTGCTTGTTGGCGCGCGTCCTGACAGGTTAAAATTGGAAGAGTTTAAATCCACTGATAACTGACACTGAGTGGTAGTCGAAATACGCGTAACTGTAAAAGGTACGAAACTGATTACACTCATTCGAAGAAGGTATTCTGCTTAGAGGTTTCGAAAAGTCGGTACAAATCTAATCTTACCTATTCCAATATGTAGACCCATAATTGATGAACTGGCAACACTGTCATATTTTTTATATTAAATCGAAATATGACTAATTCTACAATCGTCGGATTTTGTTCAATGTTGCTGCGAGAGGTTCTACATGAGTTTCACCGCGAGCTTCTTCAGGAGTTCCTCAGAAAATTCCCTCATGATATTTTTTTTTTTTTAGAATTCCTTGACGGAAGTGTTTTAGGAATTTTTTCTGTGATTACTTAAGAAGGGCGAAAATTTCTTTATTTTTTCCCGAAAATTATCCAGGAATCAGTTCTAGAAATGTTTAGGTTTTCATATAATTTCTCCCAAATGTTCCATGTTCGCTATCTAAAATTACTTGGTTGGGATACGACTGGAAATTTTGCTTCCTTTTTTATAGCCAATTGCTTTGGAAATGTTTTCTAGATTTCTCCAGAATTTACTTTGGCAACTCCTTTGAAAACTTCTTAGGCGATTTCTGTGAAAATCCATCCAGCAATTGCTTTGGGAATGTCTCCGAAAGTTTTTCGGGGTTTCCTTTGGGAATTCCTTCGACAATTCTGTTGCAAATTGATTCGGAATTTTTATTTCCAAATTCCTTCGGCCATTATTTTGAAAAATGCAATAAATTGCAATGCAATTTATAAATTCTATCAAATTCAATCGGCAATTTCTGAAATTTCCCAAAGGAATTGGTTGGGCCTATTTCGATGTGAGGGAAATTCCTTGTCTAAGTCACTCAAAAAATTATTATTGTCTATATGCAGTTGATATGCAATATTGTTTTACATGGCACATTCTGTAGGAAAATATACGGTTAAGGAATTTTATATTATTGGTCATACATCACACTTCATTTTTCCAAAAGAACATGTTTATAGAAAAAAAAAAGAAAAAAAAACTGGCAAACAGCAACTGAAACCAACATTTTCGAATATTTCTCTGTTGTGACTTTTTTAGTTGTAATCTGCACCAGAAATGTATGTTAAAGGCGAAACTGGAAGCATTTCCTCACTTTTTGGTTTTTGATTTTTATTAAATGACGAAGCAATATTTTCAAAATCGGTTTTCGTACACATGTAGAGTATGGATCAAGGTATCTTCTGATTTTTTTTTTGTGGTGGAAAATATTTTTCGTTTTTGCAGAAACCATTTCTGAATAAAATTTCACAAAAAAATGGTTTCTGCAAAAACGAAATATATTTTCCACCACAAAAAAAAATCAGAAGATACCTTGATCAATACTCTACATGTGTACGACATCCGATTCAGAAAATATTGCTTCGTTATTTAATGAAAAATCAAAAACCAAAAAAATGAGGAAATGCTTCTAGTTTCGCCTTAAGATAAAGTACCAATTAGCTTGTACTTTGTGGGATTAAATTCAAGAAATATATTTTTAACTTTTATGTCGGAGTTTCCATTTTCGTCCTAAGTGCCAAATCTGAAGCGTGATTAACTTGTGCAAAAGGAACTTCAATCACTCGGAATGGAATCGATTTCAGCGTGGCCTAATGAGTTCCATCACACCCATAATCAAAAAACCGGCAACAAACTTTCGGTTTATCTTTACGGTACAACTCACTCTGGATGGATGTTTGTTGGATGTTTTTCGGGCGGAGAAAATTAGCCCCGAAGAAATCAACCTGCAACAACACCATTTAACAACTGCCAGTTCAGTGCTGGTAAGGGAAAAACCCGAGTTCGCCGGCGGTAGCAAATTGCAAAACTCTTCTTCGGGTTCAGGAGATTGAATTGTTTTACTCAACCCCCACGCCCCCCCGGTGCTGATATCTCCCCCTTTGTCAGATTGCACTTTTTGCCCACCACCCACCCGCAGCAAATGGTCGGTCGTTGTGATGTTTGGATCTAGCTTGGTTGTGGTCCCGTCCCCGTCCGTCGCTGGTCGTTGGTGGTTTCCCATGTGTTATTGTTTTCCATCCCATCGAATGGTTGTTGGCTGCCTGGCAGTGTTTTTGTGACCTCGGTAACATCAACGACCGAAGGCGAAATTGCTTGGCTTGAATGACGACGATGCATCCCATGGAATGGTAGAGAAAAAAAAAGTTGAAAAATATTCGGGAATGCATTGCCGGAGCGGATGGAGAAAAACCGGACGAAACTTTTCCTTTCTCCGTAGGTAGGTACTCTGAGTTATTGCCATTGTGGTGGGGTACCTCTCGCTCTCTATACGGTCAGAAAGCGATTCTGATGCGATGCTAGATACCGATGCTGATCTAGGTATATTGGTGGGTTCGAGGTGGTAACACCAACCCAGTCGGGGAGCACCCATCGCAATGAAGTTTATGAGGTGTGCTGCTTTTTATGGAAAATGAAGTTTTGGGATTTGTTACATAAAAGTCCAGACTGGATACGTGTTCGATGGAGCACGTATGGCAGTCGTGACTTTCGGAGAAGAAAGCACAAAATTTGCTTTTGTCTGGAACAACATGTTTCAAGTGGAGCTGTTACCAATCATATATGTACACTCCCGTTCAAAAGTTTGGGGTCACCCCCTCAAAAACATGTCATTTTTTTAGGCCCATATCTCCGCCAATTTACGTCCGATTTCAAAACCCTAGGTTTCATTCAAAAGATAATAAGTCAAAGAAACTTTGAACATGATTTAAAAGAAACTTTTTCAAAAAATTTTGTATGTAAACTTAACTCAAAGTTGCCAAATTTTCTAAAAAATGAATATAAACTTACGGCAGTGTCGCTGGAAGTTGAGTCGACCAAATTTTAAGATGAGAGCGGTAATATGACCCATTTTCTATTAGCTTTCAACTGCTTTTTACAGAACTTAGCTAAAAAATCTAGAAAAAAAGTTATTAGGTAAATCAATCCTTGATGTCATCGACCAAAAGTTTGGGGTCACTATCGTAAAACATGGAAAAGTGATTTGTTGATATCTTTGTCATCTTTCATTCAATTTTAATTCTTCTTGGCTTATTTGAAACAAAATGAATGATACTTACTGCATAGGCATTGAACCACACATATTTGTTGAAATTTACATACTAAAACTTAACGTAAAGTTGCCTCATTTTTTGAAGCGTGGTAAAATGTGCTAACTTTACTTAACATTTTTATATACAAAAATCGTTAAATACGTTAAGTTGAAGACATCAAACGTAAATTTAGTTAATTATCTTTGGAATGAGCCAAAAATAATTAAAATTGAACTATAGATGACGAAGATATCACCAAATCACTTTTCCATGTTTTACGAAAGTGACACCAAACTTTTGGCCGATACATCATATTGAGGGGTGACCCCAAACTTTTGGTCGATGACATCAAGGATTAATTTACTTAATAACTTTTTTTCTAGATTTTTTAGCTAAGTTCTGTAAAAAGCAGTTGAAAGCTAATAGAAAATGGGTCATATTACCGCTCTCATCTTAAAATTTGGTCGACCCAACTTCCAGCGACACTGCCGTAAGTTTATATTCATTTTTTAGAAAATTTGGCAACATTGGGTTAAGTTTACATACAAATTTTTTTGAAAAAGTTTCTTTTAAATCATGTTCAAAGTTTCTTTGACTTATTATCTTTTGAATGAAACCTAGGGTTTTGAAATCGGACGCAAATTGGCGGAAATATGGGCCTAAAAAATTACATGTTTTTGAGGGGGTGACCCCAAACTTTTGAACGGAAGTGTAGATGTTTATTATTAGATTTCGGTGGAAGATCGTACAAAGAATATTTGTAAAATTCAGTACAATATTTTGTATGATTAAGTTCCATAGAGAAAGCCCCCTCAATTTGGGAATTCAGATAGGGTAAGAAATCAAACTTTGAACTAGTCAAATTGTAATCTTAATTTGAACCATTTCAAAATTCATTAAAACGACGTACTTTTCAGGCAAATATTGTCCCGAAAAAGATGTTAAACAGCTTTCCGTAATATAACCTGATAACATGGACTTTAAAAGCAAAGCGTTTTTGTCATGGAAAACAGGCAATTGAAAAATCACTGTGATATCACCCATTTCCCTCAAAAGAAAGCACATTTTCGGTGCACTCGTACAGCTCATGCATTGTATCACATGCAATATGTGAACACGTCAAATGAAAGCCTATTTATCGTAGAATCGACCAACCGAATAATATTTCGCATTATTTATCATAAAATTATCAAATTTAAGTGATTCTTACTTGGAGAATGTTATCTTAAGTTGAACCATTTGTAATCTAAATTTGAACTAGTAAACGGGGGCGAGCTTCCAGTGTTGGCCTGCAGACTGCGCTAGTGGTTGTTTTGTTCACTCTTGGGGGATGAAAAATTCCAAATTTAGTTTCCAAGTTCCTGAAGAGTTTAGAACATTCTTAGTTGAAATTCCACTGCCTACTGGAAAAATAGGTATGAGAATTAGCAGATTTATGTGATTTTTCATTGTTTAGCATGGAATTGGCTGTTTTGTGAGTTGCTCGAGCTGCTGCCGCCAGTAGTTCAAATTAAGATTAAAATTGGTTCAAATTATGATTACGATGGTTCAAATTAAGATTAAAATCATTGTTGATGAAACATCAAATATTTCAATGAAATTCGGTGCAAATACAAACTTTTTACCATTTAACAGAAAGCTTATACCCTTGGCTTTCATGTACATACGATTTTGTCGTAGTAAATTATTTCCATGTGGAAGAAAAAATCACTTAAAATTTGCACTGCTTCAGAAAGCCGCAATTTGGTTCAAATTTTGATTACCTACCCTATTCTCTTTCCTTTTGGGATTCGAAGAAAATTTCTTCTTCACTTCACTTATCTTTATAAAAACACTTGAGATATTTTTTCATGTAAGCATTTGGGCATTTTTTTTATTATCGTACAAATTGGGCCGAAGGGTCTCAGATATTTAAGAAACTTTTTCCACAGGCATGGCTCATGGATATATGAACAAAAAAAATTGAGAAAAATTCAGGGTCGCCTTTTTTCCCGAAAAACTCAGGTGGAAATTTATTGTTTTCCCCTGACACTACATACTTTGAAAAATCAAAACTCAAGAACGAAGCATCGTAGAAACAAAGTTTTTTCAGTAAATGAAAGCAAATTTTCTCAGAAATCCAAAAAAATATGAACTGGAAAAGTTTTCCACAGTTGAATAAAATTGTAAAGAAAAGCCGGAAAAACTATACCCGAACTCGTGAAAAATTTTCAAAAAAATATTTTTGAGAAGGTTATTTTATAAGCTTTAATCGCTGAAATTTTTGGAATGCACTTTTTTTTTCGTTAACGAGTTATGGCCAATTTTGTTGAAAAATGACCAAATGTGCCATAAAAGCCTTTTCTTTGAAAAATCATAACTCAAAAACGAAGGATCGTAAAAACAATTTTTTTTATAAAAACGAAAGCAAATTTTCTCAGGAATTCAAAACAAATGAAGTGCAAAAAGTTTTCCACAAAATTTTCCACCGTTGAGAAAATTCATAAAGAAAAGCCGGAAAAAACTATGCCCGAACTCGCGGAATATATTCAAAAAAATATTTTTAAGAAGGTAATTTTATAAGCTTTGATCGCTGAAATTTTTGGAATGTACTTTTTTATGTTACTAAGTGATGGCCAATTTTGTGAAAATGACCATTTAAGCCTATATTGTTGAAAAATTTCAGCGATCAAAGCTTATGAAATTACCTTCTCAAAAATATTTTTTAGAATTGCATTCATTTTCATTAGAAAACTTTGTTTCTACGATACTTCGTTCTTGACTTATGATTTTTCAAAGAAAAGGCTTTTATGGCTCATTTGGACATTTTTAGACAAAATTGGCCATAAATAAAAAACGAGAAAAAAGTGCATTCCGAAAATTTCAGCGATTGAACCTTATAAAATAACCATCTCAAAAATATTTTTTCGAAAATTTTCCACGAGTTCGGGCATAGTTTTTCCGGTTTTTCTTTGCAATTTTGTCAACTGTGGAAAATTTTGTGGAAAACTTTTTCCAGTTCAAATTTTTTTTATTCCTGAGAAAATTTGCTTTCATTTGAAAAATAAAAACTTTGTTTCTAAGATGCTTCATTCTTGAGTTATGATTTTGCAAAGTAAATAGTGTCAGGGGAAAACAAAAAAATTCCACCTGAGTTTTCCGGGAAAATAGGCGACTCTGAATTTTTTCATTTTTTTTTTGTTCATATATCCATGAGTCCTGCCTGTAGAAAAAACTTCATGAAAACCTGAGACCCTTCGGCCCAAACCCGCACGGTAATAAAAAAAATCCCCATTTAGCAAGTTTCACAAATTCGAAGGTGGTACAGGTATACCTCGATTTAGTTAACTCTCGATTATATAGACCCTTGATGTACTCCGATTTCATGTACATTTTACCTCGATGTTATGTAATTTTTTTAATGGTAAAATTTTTAACATCCGATCAGTTTAAAACTTGCAGTTTGTATTATGATGACTTATAATGCAGGGGTTTCCAGCCTTTGGACTCACAGAGCACTTCATATCGATAAATTGTTTTGTGGAGCACGCATAATAGCGCCAAAGCATATCTCATGACATACTTATTTTCATATATGTATTTATCTCATACTTCCTTGCGTACTTCCCTTTCTGACTTCATTTTTTATAAATATCTCTCGCTTTGTCGCTGATCACTATGAGTTGATCATATGAGGTGATTCTCTGGCGATATTTTTTTTTACAGATCAGAGCTAGTTAGTCATGGAGCGCCTATTTCAGCGCTCCTTCAATGGTACATTTCCGTGGATGAATTCCTGGAGGAATCTCTGAAGGAACCGCTTCAGCAACTCCTGCAGAAACTGCTGGAACATCTTCTGAAAGAATCCATGGAACAACTTTTGAAGAAGATCGTGCTGAAATTTCTGAAGTATTTCTAGGAATATTGAAAATGTCTCTAAAGATATTTCCGTAAGTATCGCTGGAAAAAACTTCAGAAGCAATTTTGAAAAAAAAAACTAAAGAAAGTTTTATATTAAATCCTTAAAGAATTTCACAAAAAAAACATGAATATTTTAGGATCCATAGATGAATTTTCTAAATAAATTCCAAGAGAATTACCTGGAAATCCCTGGTGGAACATCTAACAAAACTTCTTGAGATAGTTTTGGAAAAAAAAAATCTTGCACAAATCTCCTAATAAAAATCATAAACATTTTTTCTATGAATTCCTAGTGGAAGCCATAGAGAAATTCCTTGAGGTACTCTTGGAGGAAATCTTGGAAGAATTTCTGAGAAAATATGTAGTGGAATACCCTGTGGAATTTCAGTTGAATTCTCTGAGTGAATTTCTCCAAGAATGCCTTCCAGCCTTTCCTTAAAAATTCTTACAAGAATCTCGAAAAGAGCATAAAGAAAATTCTTTAAAGGAATCGTTGAAGGATTTTCTAAGACATTCTTAGGAAGTCTTTGAAGTAATTTCTAGACGAGAAATGTTTAGAAGGAATATCTAATAGAATGTGAAAAAATCTTGGGAATTTCCATAATAATCTCTAGCAGAATTTCTTAAAAATGTTTGAAGCAAATTCTTTAAAAGCTTAAAAGAAAATGTTGTAGATTATGGAAGTTCTGAATTTCTGATTCTTAATGTATCCGTGAACCAGTCCATGGAGTTTTTTTTTGGGAAAGTTCATGGAAGGATTTCTAGATGAATGATTTGAATATTTTCTGTGCCGATTCCCTATGGGAAAAAAAATCTGAAGAATTTTGTAGGCGCAGTTCTGGCGCAGTATATGCAAGATTTTCTGAAAGGAACCCATGCATCATTTTTGGAAGCTATCTGTGCTCTTAGAGGGAGTCTAAAGGAATCCCTAGAAGATTTTGAGAAAAAAAATCTGGCTGAATTTCCTTAGGATTTCCCGGATGATTTTAAAAGTTAATCTACGAAGAGTTTCCAAAGAAGTATCTAACGAATTTCTTATAGAATCACTGGGTGATTTTTTTTTTTCAGGAAATCGTGATTTTTTTTATGAATTTCAGGATGAATTTCAGCACATGGTCCATTGAATTATCGAAAAAAATGTAGAAGCTTTTTCAGAGTAATCATTGAAGATTTTCTCAAAGTTAAAGTTTTAAACTTTAAAGTATATAATCTCCAGAGGGAAATCTGGAGACATTTGTGAAGAAAATTTATAATAACAGCAACGGAAAATTTTCTAAAAGAAATTTCTAACGGAATCTCTGAACAAAATTTTGAAAGATGCCCTGGAGAAATTTCTGCTCAAATTCATGGATATTTTTGGGGGAAAAAATAGGAATATCATAAGTTAATCCTGCAGGATGCTTTGCAAGAATTCCTTGTGGAATTTGTAGAATAGGAGGTATTTCTAAACAAGTCCCTGAAGAAATTTTCCGAATGAATCCATGGAAGATTTTGTGAAAGAATCCATGAGGGAATTTTTAGCCGAATTTCGGAAAAAAATCCGAAAAAAATATTTTCAGAAAGGTTTTAACTTTTGGTAGATTTTTGAAAGGAATCTCCAAACGAATGCCTAGAGAAATTTCTGAATAAATATCCAGAGGAATTTCTGAAGTAATTCCACCATTTCTGGACTCTAAATTATATTGAAGATGATGGTAAATAAATAAATAAATAAATATACAAAATATATTCATATCGCATGGCTTAAGAGCCTTAAAATAAAAACAACCGCCATATTGAATTTTGGGCCGCCATTTTGTATATACTGGTCATCCTTTTTGGTCTCCAGACATCTTCTCTATGCCAAATATACCCATATCGCATGGGTTTAGAACCCAAAACAGTTGGCATCTTGAATTTTGGGCCGCCATCTTGGATTTTGGGCCACAATCTTGGATTTTGGATCACCATCTTGCCATTTTGTATATTCCGGTCGTCATTTTTGGACTCCAAACATCTTCTCTTTACCAAATTTATTTACTTATTTATTTATTTCTCCTTAAAACAGCTGCCTCTTCAAGTTGTGGGCCGCCGTCTTGGGTTTAAGCTCGCTTCTTGGATTTTAGGTCGCTTCTTGGATTTTAGGTCGCCTCTTGAATTTTTGACCAACATCGTGATTTTGTGGTTTCCATTGAATTTATAAATAAAATTCGTCGACCATGCTAAAGTTTACAAAATTCGGAGCAATGTGATATGATTTACATGACCAGTTCACCGGTGCTGGTCTGGATCACTAAAATGGTCATAATTCCAAAATACCTTGACCGATTCGCACCATTTTCAACAGCAAACAACGCGGTAAAATTCCGGTACGGTTCGAGCTCTATTCCGTAAAATCAGCCAATGGGAAGTGCCTTAAAAGTGAATGAGCTTTTTTTGCGCACAGACATGTATACATTAGAGTGGGTCAACGTTGTATAGAGAAAATTTAAATTTGATCGCATCAACCCGGAACAAAGCTTTTTCAATCTATATTAGCGTCCAAAACAACTGCAAAATTTGGAAACGATTGTTTGCGTCCCCGTATTCCGCATTGCGATTGAAATTTGTATGGAAGGTAGTATGGAAAAACGTACTTTTTTGCATTTTACTCATAAGTTGAATTCTTTTGTCTAATACCACGTAACTAATGACGTTAAGATATAGCCTTCGACATGCCGAAAAACTTTGCCGAAGGCCGCAACGTGATCCGACGCTTGTGAAAAAAGTTATCCGCTTGGTAACTTAGGCCAAAAATTAAGATTTTATTATTGATGTTATTTCTTTACATGTTAAATGTTAGGCACCACTGTATGTTATAACTTTTTCCCAAGTGTCTGGTCACTTTGCGGGCTTCGGTAAAGTTTTTCGGCATATCCTAGGCTATACTTTAACTTTATTTTTGTTTAAGACAAAAAAATTCAATATATGTGAAAATGCAAAAAAGCACGTTTACCCATAGTAAATTCCATTAAAATTTCAATCGCATTGCGGAATACGAGGAAGCAACCAATCGCTCCCAAATTTTGCACAGTTGTTTTGGACGCTAAAAGGAATCGAAAAAGCTTTGTTGAAAGCTTTGTGAAAAAGTCGACTTTGTTGACCCAGTCTAATATACATACACACATACATGCATCATCTCTATTCGTCGAACTGAGTTGATTGGTATATATGACTTGATTCTCAGAGCCTTTAATCGATTTTTCGTTTTTTGAGTGAACATATAGCCTTCCAGTACAATTTGTTGTACGAGCATTTAGGTGTAGGCAGTGAAAGACTTTAGTCCAAAGGATACGTTTAAATCATGTTCAGGCACCAAAACGATGCACAGGAACAAACTCATCAAATGATACGAATTCCAGTATTTTCAAGACGAAATTGTTGACATCCATTTACGTCTCCCAAATATCGAGCAGCAATATCACCAAACATTACACAAAAATCATGCGAAAATGAAGACAAATTCCGGGACACCAATGGGAATAAGACAAACTCGCTCAACAATTTTTAAATGCAGCCACTCGCGCGCACAGTCTGCGACGATCTCTCAAGAGCGTTACACTGTTTGAAATCACATTGCAAAAATGTCCATAAAATGACAATTTTCATTCTTAGGCATGTGAGGTGAAACTAACTCATCCCAGAAATCCGAGAGAAGTCCTTTTGAAATTCTACTCTCTGATCACCCTGAACAATCGAATGACACAAAGAATAAATTAATAATGCTGAAGACTAGGTAGTTAAACATTCTGTAGGTGCACAATTTGAGAGTTCCTAGTTCAAATGAGTCACTTTCGGCATCGACATCATCCTATAAGGGGCCATTCATAAACCACGTATACTTTTTGGGAGAAGGTTGAGTCTGGACAAAGTATACGCTACATACAAACTTGAACATTTGTGTATGGACAAAAGTCTATGAATGATCCCCAACTACCATCATTCCCGCTAAGTTTGATTGCAAAATTTCTATTTCCA
>NC_085137.1:438121551-438185297 GCF_035046485.1 Aedes albopictus | reverse complement strand
TCGAATTGGATTTTTTCTACGACGATGGTACTGAGAAAATTTTGTGTACATACCTCTTTATTTGGATGCTATTTGATGCAAACAATTGCAATCAAGTTTCGATAGTTCAATTTAAAAAAAAAATGAAGATGGAGTGATCGGAATTTCAAGAAATTTATTTAACATCATCGGTTTACATGGCAAATCTTGTATCAAGACATTTTTTTTTTTTCATCCCTAGATGCATCGTGCTTTACTCAAAAAAAAAAGCATACCAAAACAAACCCATGGAGACGCATGGTTGCTAATTTCAGTTTTTATTCGACATACATAAATGGGATAGACAAAATGATCGGGACAGGCAAAATTTTCACTTTTCAAAAAATGTTCAAATAGCTGTAACTTTTCGAAGTGCATCAAATATTTTCAAATTTTCATTGTAAGTTCATCAACTAGATGTGTTTCAGTGGTACAAAATAAGAAAAGATCGGGCCATTCTCCACGAAGTTATAAAGATTCTTGAAAAAGGTAAAATTATCCGATAGCAAACTTTGAGCAGTTATATATCCGGATTCAATGAACCGAATGCAATGAATTAATTTTAACCATTTATGATTTACATAATGAGCTATGAAAAACCTTTGACTTAACTTAAAATTCTTCACAAGGAAGAAATTATAACGATTTGATTATTTTTCTAATAAAACACCATATTATCCAAAACATCGTTTCAAAACTCAAGATGCAAATTATAGTTCATTTAATTGCCCTCTAATTTACTTATATAAAAATGTGTTTTGAAGGAAAGCAACAACAAAGCCGCCAATAAATTGACAAAAGTAATGGGATGCATATTAAAAATTTACCAATTTACTGAAAAATCATGAAATAAATGAAATCGCTATAACTTTCTCTGTTATTAAAAATTTCAAGTTATGTCAAAAGTTTTTCAGAGTTCATTATATAAGTCATAAAGGGTCAAAATTTTATTGCATTTGGTTCATAGAATCCGGAGATATAACAGCTAAAAGTTGGCTATCGAATAATTAACCTTTTTCAAGAATCTTTATAACTATTGGTATATTGGAGAGCCGTAGAAAGTACAACTACTTCGTACAGTGGTTGGAACAGGAATAACGTTTTTAATTGTGTCAAACTAATAACAAAGACTACTGTGATGTCTGATATGAAAGTCAGACTACTATGATTAATAAACTTCTGCATCTTGACGCTCTATTCTTCAACACTCCTACTCGGTAGGATTCCAATCTTCTCTCGCAGTGTCTTAATCCTCACGTTCGGCAGAGGTTTCGTAAGAATGTCTGCTAACATCATCTCAGTTGGGCAGTATTTCAACTTGATCTTCTTTTCGTCATTGAGCTCTCTTACGTAAAAATACTTCGTATCTATGTGTTTGCTTCTCTTCTCGATTTTGTCTCCTTCTACTAGTTTTATACAGCTTTGATTGTCCTCGTATGTAGGTACCGGGCTTGAAACATCTTCGCCGAAATCGTTTAATAACTTCTTTATCCAGCTGAGCTCCTGGCATCCTTCCGTCAATGCAACGAACTCCGCTTCAGTTGATGACAGCGATACGCAGCTTTGTTTCCTCGAGGCCCAGCTGATTAAACCTCCTCCGAAACGTACCAGGTATCCGGAATATGATTTTCGATCCCGATTATTACTTGCCCAGTCTGCATCTACAAACATTTCTAGTCCAGTTGCAGCCGATCCAAGGTGTAATGGATGTTTACTGGTGCTGTTGAGATAGCGAAGAATCCTCTTTGCTTCTTGCCAGTCTCGTTGGGTAGGGCTGGAAGATTTCTGTGTCAGAATGGACACACTTGCTGATACATCTGGACGGGAATTCACGGCTACGTACAGCAGACCTGCTATTAAACTTAAGTATTGGTCGTTATTCGGTAGCTGGCAATCCTCCTCCTCCTTCTGCTGTAGGTACGCAGGGTCCAACGGAATTTTTTACGGTTTTGCATCCTGGAGACCGAACCGTTCAGCTAATTTTCGGATGTACTGCTGTTGACACAAGGTGTAACTTCCTGACTTGCATGTGATTTCGATCCCCAAGAAATGCTTTATATCGCCCAGGTTCGTCATGGTAAAGTTTTTCTGCAACACTTCGAAAATCCGTTTGAATTCTTCTTAGGTTTGCGTGGCAATGATGACGTCATCTTTGTAGATCAGAATGAAGTTCACATTGTTGCCTTTTCTCCTTACATACAAGCATGGGTCAGCCTTGGATGGTACGAACTGCATTGACTTGAACACACCATCAATTCGTTGGTTCCACACACGAGCTGATTGCTTGACCCAGTAAATGCTTTTCTTGAAACGACAGACAACGTTTGCTCCTCCTGTATGGTACATGTCCGGTTGCTTCATGTATACCGTTTCGTCCAATACACCATGTAGAGATATGCAGTCTTCACGTCTACGTGGTTGACAACCATTCCACGTCGGCTTGCTATAGTGAGAAGAGCACGCAAGGATACCTGCTTGGCCACTGGTGCAAAAGTTCACGCCATATTTTTGGGTAAATCCTTGCGCCACTAGCCTTGCTCTGTGCCGCACGACATTGCCTTTCTCATCGTTTTGACTTAAATAGCCATTTCCATCCGATGGATTTCCTATTCGGCGGTAGATCCACGAGTTCCCAGGTTTCGTTGTCGACCAAAGAGCGGAATTCATCATCCATTGCTTCCTTCCAATGATATGACTTGGGGCCTTTGAGGGCTTCTGCCGGAGTACGAGGATCAACATCGCCAGACGGGTTGTCTCTGGTACCTAACTAAGACTTGTTGCGACCGGTGAATTTCTTCCACGACGCCTTCCGATCTCTGGGAAACTTCAGGGGGCTCTTCTGTTTCATCAACTTCTTTCGAAAATCTAGTTGACGGCAAACCTCGGCTTGGGAAGAAGAAATCGCGCAACTTGTCTGGAAGATATCGCTCCCTTCCACTTCGTCTTAACATTGGTGGTTCGGATAAACACGAAACTTGATAGGTACCGGAACGGGAACCGATTGAACTTCAGCAGCACATTCCTCATCACTTTCATCGCTTGTCATGATTGCTTCATCTATCATCTCTGCATGAACAACTTCCACGGGAACAGCTTCCGCGGAAGGCGCATCAAGGGTTACTTGAATGGGGTCTGGTTCATACGATACGACGTCACTCCAATCCAGGCTGATAGTCTTCTGTTTGCTCGTCCTTTGGTTGGCGATCGATTCATCAAATATACAGCTGTGGCTGCAGCTTCAGCCCAGAACGTTTTGGGAAGACCAGCTTTGAACAGTATACATCTTGATCGATCAACGATCGTTCGGTTGCCTCGTTCCGCCAATCCGTTTTGCTCTGGTGTATAATCCGCCGAAGTTTGATGACAAATGCCCAGGCGTCGCAGGTGATCTTCAAACCGCTTATTAACAAACTCCTTGCCGTTATCTGTGCGAAGAATGTTTAGTGTTTTACCTGTCTGCTTCTCCGCCATGCTTCGGAAGTTTTCGAACGCCTCGTAGACATTTTCTCCGGATTTCTCTTCCAAGAAATAGATGAAGGTCCTGCGCGATTTGTCATCCGTGAATGTAAGATAGTATCGGCTACCACCTAGAGACTTGACCTCCATTGGTCCGCATATATCTGAATGCACCAGCTCCAGTACTTCACTCGCTCTTGAACCAGACTTCGGAAACGGGAGACGCGTTTGTTTTCCCATCGCACAAATTTTACACTTTATGTCTGCGCTTGTCGTGGTGGTATCACGTGCTTGCACTCCAGTGACCATTCCGTTTTTCAGGCGACGTAGGCTGTCAAGGTTTAGATGTCCCATCCGTCGGTGCCACAGGTCCAGGGTTTCAGTAGAGGACCACGCCAAAGCTTTGCGCGACGCCAGTTGGTCCAGCTTGAACAAATCGTTGCATCTTGTTCCAGTAGCGATTACCTGTCCTGTCGGATTGACAACTTCCACACCATCCATATTGAACGTAACTGTGTGACCTCGCTTCACGATCTGGTTTACGGAAATCAAATTTACTGAAAGTTCCGGAATTACCTGGACGTCATGAATTTATATAGGCGGATCTTCAGGACTGCACTCGGGGTAAATCTTGACTGTTCCTTTCGCAACAACGGACATGAAACCTTTGTTCGCTGCAAGAACTTTTCCACTGCACTGGCATGAATTCTCCAGGAAATCTTCGGTTTTTGTGAAGTGGCTTGACGCTCCGGAATCAAAGTACCAGTTTTGATCATCTTCAGCAATGGTTGACAGTACAGCACCAAGCGTTTCCATTTCCGTTCTTCGAAACCTTCACTGAACAGTTCCTCGCAATATGCCCAAACTTCTTGCAATTCCAGCACTTCGGACCGTTGCTTGCTGATTTCTCATTAACGTTTCGCCTTTGCTGCCATTCTGCTTCTTACCTACAATCGCTGCCCCATTTGACGCGGTTGAAGAAGGGCTTACATCTTGCAAAAGCTTGGTTTTGATTACGTCCGCTCCGATCTTCAGTCCAGAATTTTCAATTGCCATTATCATTGGACGATATTCTTCGGGCAAACCAGCAAGCAGTAACGTTCCAATCCATTCATCGTTTATGTCGAAACCAATACCACGCAACTGGTGAGCTGTTGCAATGATACTGTTGACGAAGACCTCCATAGACTCGCAGTTCCGGAGAGATGTCGTTATAAGTTTCCCGAGCAGTCCGACTTTCCTTGTTAAACCAGAGTCCTCGAAAGCTGCCTCCAGGCGCGGCCATGTTTCCTGGGCTGTCGTAACGTCCTTAACGTGAACATAGTTCACAGGGTCCAAGAGTAGAATAATCTTGCCACGAGCTCTTCGGTCTTTTGATGCATCTACTTGAACGAAAGTTCCATCGGCATTTTTCGCAGGTTTCACAGCTTCCCATAAGTCTTCCAATTCCAAAAACATCTGCACGGCGAACCTCCAGGTGGACCAGTTTTCACGTCCCTGTAGTAACTGTATCGACGGCAAACTCAGTGGATTGTGACTTCGACTTTGAACAGCTGCTACCGCTAAATCGCCTCCGCCATTTCGGGCCATCTTGGAAAAAACGCTTCAAAATTGTTTTCCTTCTGTACTATCTACAGTAGCTTGCTAGGCAGGGCCCATAACCTATTAGTATATTGGAGAGCCGTAGAAAGTACAACTACTTCGTACAGTGGTTGGAACATGAATAACGCTTTTTATTGTGTCAAACTAATAACAAAGACTACTGTGATGTCTGATATGAAAGTCAGACTAATATGAGCTTGAGCTTGATTGACCGCCCGTGGATGCTACTCCAGTATCGCCAGACCAGCTACACTCACACAAGGACCAATGAGATAACTGCCGGGGACTAGCAGGCATCTTCAGTGTGTGAGCGTTGGTGATCTTCTATTTTTAGGCGACAATGGCGCCTGCCACGTCAGGTTGCAGGTCAATGTGGGGAAGGGGTAAGGAAGTGATGATTGCAATCGTTTGTATCCACATCTGGCCGAATATACCTCTGCGCCAGCACAAATTCATGCGGATGTTGGAGTGTTGGTGGGAATTGGTTGGCAGAAGGTTCACACATTGATGTGTGGATACCAGGGGAAGGTGATAGAATTGTGTGTTTTTATTATTTTGAAGATGTGCGGCACAGTTCGCTTGATTGCATAACTTGTAGGCGTTTTCTAATAGGATTGTGACACTGTGCTATGAAAGTTTGGAAGGAAGGGAAACGGCTTTTTCAACCCGTTTCTGTTCTAGCGACGGCTATGAACATGTTTATATACATGAGTTGTATATGTAGAGAGCAGAGAGAAAGTATATAGAAAGATACAAAGTAGGAGGAAAGGGACGGGCCAGGGATTGAACCCAGGACCTTCTGCATATAAATCAGAAGCGGTAGCCACTAGACCACCAAGCCCGTTATATGAAAGTCAGACTAATATGATTAATAAACTTCTGCATCTTGACGCTCTATTCTTCAACAATAACTTCGTGAATAATAGCCCGAATTTTTCCAAATTTGAACCACTTATCCACAACTAGTTGATGAATTTACAGTGAAAATTTGGTGCACTTTTCAAAAAGTTACTGCTATTTGAACGTTTTTTGAAAAGTGAAAATTTTGCCTGTCCCGATCATTTTGTCTATCCCCTGTAGAGTTATGATTCAACATGTAGTTTAGATGATGCTGAATCCATCGATTTCTTGATCGATATAAGTAATTCATAAAATTTATGAAAGTATGAAAGTCATTTGAATAATTTACTATGGCTTCTCATGCTGACGTTTATCTTTAAATCTTTTCAATTTCAAATTTCACACTTCTATTCTGTTTGTTCAGAAGGAATTTCTCGGCTTATCTTGATCTGTGGGTGCGAATAGAATCAAAATGGTTGTCAAAATATCTCCATCGAACTGTCACAGCTCCAACAGCTACTGTTTTTATGCGATTCCACCTAACAGAAAAAGTATTGCAACAAGATTTTTTCAGAACATGCCAAACAAGACATGGCAAAGTGCACTGGGTCACGAGGACAATTTTAAAAAATGTTATGAGTGCATTGTAGTTAATTTTGCAACGACAAAACATTGGATTTTCCACCCTAAATTGAAAATGGATAAACTTTGAACACGAGAACGATATTGCATTCAAGGGGGATTGATCATGTTTACCTTTTTCGAACAGCGTCGCGACGGCGTGTTTGGCAATTGCGCCGAGGATGGTGGTGGCATGAAAATAAAACGCTCCCCGAGCAGAAGGGAATAGCAACAGCATAATAAAATGTGTTATTTTGGAAAAATAACTGAGTAGCGGAAAGAGTTATTTTCATGTTATTTACATAACATGTCCTGTTATAAACTTGTCTGTCATAAGCGGCAAAATAACAAAAAATATAACAAAAAAATGTTCCTGGAAGACCTGTTTAATAACACGTTTTGTTAGTTTCAATAACAACTTAATACCAGCGAATTTTTCAAAACATTTCAATAACAATTTTTGATATGAATTAGTTATTGATAACAATCTGAAAAAAAAATTGCTTTTTTTCTGTTGCGGATAAGAACTCCTCCAAAGTCCCATATGATGAATTCAATGGGATACGCAACAATAGGATCTATTGTTAAATGTGTCATTCATAATTGGGACGCTATTATTGTCGCACGCGATTTATTATCGAAAACAGAGAGAAACAATAGTTTTCGTTTATTTTCCAAACAACTTACGATGAAAAACTACCGACGTTTTGAAACCCTTTATGAGGTGGTTCATTGTTTATAAGATTAATTTACATTATTACCTCATTGATTGACACATTTATTCAAGTGAATATAATTGGG
Organism: Aedes albopictus; assembly: GCF_035046485.1. NCBI lineage: Eukaryota > Metazoa > Arthropoda > Insecta > Diptera > Culicidae > Aedes > Aedes albopictus. The sequence goes on along the minus strand of NC_085137.1, from coordinate 438,177,959 downwards.
CTCGAAGCAGTGAAATCAATAAAAATAAAATGTCTAAAAATAATCAATGGAGTTCTTCTCCTTTCTTTTTTTACATTTTTGTCGAAAATGTGTTGTTCGTCCTTGAATTCCACCAGTTGATCCAAAATGTTTCATAAAATGGCTAACACTCTATTACATTCTCTATCTTCGTATTCATACCTAACTGAAACTGGGACAAACAAACAGGTATACTTTTCAAAGTGCTTATAAAACAAAAGGCTGATAAGTTTGCTCTGTCACAGTTAAAACGTAATGTCAGAAAGAAGAGGAACTGATGACAAAAAATATTTTCTCTTACAGTTCCTCACGGAATGCTGTGAACAACGAAAATCTCGAATGGTGGTAATGATCAAATATTTGTACAGTCAGTCTCAATGACACAATAATAACTGAACTTGTGCTACAACAAAACATGTTATTGAAATGTAATTTTAAGAAAAAATACCAAGAGCACGATCATAACAAAATAAAATTGCTCAACAGAACATGTTATGGAACGGTGATGACTTAATAAGTTAATAATAACAAACCGAGATATAAAAACAGGTTTTGTGATTCCGTTGTTATTATTTTGATATTTTCCTCTGCTCGGGTCGTGCATGTTTTCAAACTAAGCGTCAGAAATGTGTTGGTGTACGTTAGCTGGCTTGAAAAATAAAACCGTTCCTAATCCCAATACCCAGGTTGCTACCAGCTTATTGGCAATATCCACAGGCAATCGGATTGCCGCCGTCTGAGACCCTCCATACGACTTCCTTATCCGAATCACTATCGGTCCATCGACGTTGCACTGCACAGTCAATGCGCGTTTCAGATCATCTTCTGTCGTGACCTCGTCCAGATCCTTGACTTCAACCATCGCCTCCTGTGATAAGGCTCTCACATTGGCCTCGGTCTCCTGGGATTTGGCAATGAGCTCCCTGAACGCCGAGCTCTTAACCGTCGGATTCTTCTTGAGCTCGAACAGCATCTGTCCTTTTTAAGTGCGTCTGGTCTTCACTACGTTTCCGCCAAACACCTTCAACTCCGGGTCGTCCTGCAATTTCCTAAGAAGAGCAGCGTACGTCGTCTTATCCTTCGCCTCGACGATCAGTGCATCGCCCTTCTTCCTCTCCCTAGGGGGCCGGTGGGTTCTTCCTTCTTCTTTTCTTCTTTCTCCTTTCGCTTCTTCTTCTTCTTCACCTGCTGGCTCTCCACAGTGCGCCATCCATCATCAATTCCGATTGCTGGCACGCTCCTGTTCGCTTCTCTGTTTCTTCGGAACTTCCTGGCGTGTACCTGCCTGGTTTCTTTGAGCGAGTACTCCGGTGGCTCTTCGGTGTCTCCATGTTTTCAGTCGTAGCTCGATCCGTGGCTTCCGCCAGAGACTTCTCGGCTGTTTCGGCTCTCAGCTTGAGCGCCTTCTGATCACGTTCCGCAACTATAACGGCAGACTTGATGCTCGTCACTAGTTGCTTGATCTTCAGATGAACGTTGTGCTTGTCTTTGACAAACTCATACAACTCTTTCACCCTTCTCCTCATTTCGAACAAGCTCGACTCTTGAGCTGTGCTGCTGTTCGAGTTCGGTGTTTTGATTCAGGAATGCTAGCTCCTGTTGGCTTCCTTGGGGCTCGCTCCGTATCGCACTACTACTCGTTCTCGCAGCTGTTTCCAGCGGCGTCACTGATGATCGCTGCATCATTCCACTACTTCTGAACGCGTCCGCGTTCTCTCCAACTACTTCGGTAGAATTTGATGTCTCCATTCTATTGGGTCTCCCCTCCGCACCGCTATCGTCATCCGTTGTATCCAGTCGCTTTCCGTGATCTCTTGGTTGTCTATGGAACAGGGAGGCCAAGCGAGGGTTGAACACGTTCCTTCATGGAATCCGTGTCTAGAGCCAGATCAGCGTAAGTCGGGAATGTTACATCCGAGCCTAGTACCCATCAACGTGATGGACAGATGATGAACGTATCCGGAGGCCTGCCAAGGTTTTACCGGGACGGAGGCAAACGTACCATTAGTTCACTCGCCGTTTCAAGTTGGTGTCACCCTACTTTACTCAGGGAGCAGAATAGCACGAATGTCAGCCCATCGTCGCCATCCAATCCATATTCCGTAGTCCGTTGTCGTTAGCGTTTACCAGTATGCCATAATCAGGATCTTACTGGCATCGATCCTGATGTGCCGGTTGGCACTCCGGGTGTTTGGGCTAAGGCACTTTGGAAGCGGTACCAGGTCGCTTGTACGGAGTTGCTTGCAGATGTATGGCTTTTTATACGGAACCAACAGAGCCCACTGTTGGAACCTCGCCACATACTAGACATACTCTGCTTGAGCTATCTGGAAACCAGAAGCTCGGTCACTCCCCGAAGGAAGAGCCAAAGGTGGTAATCCACACGGATGTGTGAACGGTTTTCGCTAAGAAAAGATTCTAAAGATTCCACCCGACTCGCAGAAGGGGGGTTCGTCATATTCGCTCGGTACACTCTAAATTAACGGCAAAACACACTAAAGTGGTACTGCTCAACCATGTCTCCGCGAGTTTATGGAATCTGTAGCGTCTATAGTGTGTATGTATGTCTGTGCGCAAATAAGTTAACTCACTTTTAAGGCACTTCCCATTAGCCAATGGGAATTTTACCGCATTGTTTTCTATTAAAAATTGTTCAGATCGGTCAAGGCGTTCCAGAGTTACGGCCATTTCAGTGATCCGAACCAGCACCGGCAGAACTGGCCGTAAATAAAACTCACCAAGCCGTAAATAAAACTGAACATCAAACTGCGGCAATTTTTATAACCTTCAGCATCGTTGCCGAATTTTGTGCGGAAATCAACACTGGAGACCAGAAATTCCACGATGTCAGTCCAAAACTCAAGATGGCAGCCTAATATTCAAGATGGCGGCTTCAACTTCAAGATGGTGGCTGTTTAATTGAGCTTTAGGCTCTAAAGTCTTACAATATTGGTATATTTGGTACGGGGAATGGTAACCAGAATATCCAATATGGCGCCCTTAAATACAAGATGGTGGCCTAAAATCCAAGATGGCGGCCTAAAATCCAAAATGGCGGCTGTTTAATTGAGTTTTAGGCTCTAAACCATGCAATATGGGTATATTTGGTATGGAGAAGATGTCCGGAGTCCAAGAATTGCAACCAGAACATCCAAGAAGGCGCCCTAAAATACAGGATGGTGGCTCCAAATTAGGTATCATGGGAGGAATGTTTGGGAAACGAATGTATCTGAAGGGGTTCTTATAAAAATCCCCGAAAGAATTCCTGGAGGCACTCGAAAATAACTTGATAATCAGAAGACACAGAATGTTGGCAAAGTGATGAAATTGGGGAAAAAAAATCACGTTCTGGTGGAATTCGAACCCAAAACTTCGTATTCGCTTGGCCGGCACTTTAACCACAGAACAAGTAGTGGTCCTGCGGGATAGAGAGCTGAACTGACTCCGAGCCCACACTATGTACATTCCTATTTTCTCCCTAGCGAATACGGAGACGTGGGTTTGAATCCCACCAGAAGGTGATTTTTATCACAATTTCATTCCTCAATTTGTTAGTTAATCAACCTTCTGTATCTTATTATTTTCAAGTTTTTTCCAGTACGTTAAGTCGTATCAGCTAATTGGTACAAGCCTGTAAAAGGACAACATAGATATGATTTCCTGGAGGAATTGTTGAAACAACGCCAGCAGAAATTTTAGGAGGCAATAATTTCTTAATGAATCTCACGACTAATTCCTGAAGCGTTTCCCATATTTCACCAAAAACCCTAGAATAATTTATGGTGAAATCACTTTAAAAAAAACTAAAAAACCTCTGCGAGAATCTCTGGTTGAAATTTCGGAAAACTCCCTGAGAGCACCCAGGCAAAAACTCCAGAGACAATCGCAGCAAGAAAACTACCGCATAGGCCTCAGCATAAATTCCCAATAAATACCAACAAGAGGCCGTTCATACGCCACGTAGACTACATTTTCGTCATCTTAGACCCTCTTTTATACAAACATTTGAAAACTTGTATAAACAGTCTCCAAGTTTTCCTGGAGGAATCCCTGGAGGCATCTCTGGAAAGCAAATTTTGTATTTTTTTTTTCATTAGGGCGAGATTCAGCTAAAGAAGTGGTTTATACCTCAGCGTCATGTGTTTGGGATTGTTTGACTTATAAACACATCAACAGTCAACGTTTGAAACGATAGTGCTTTGACATATTGGCCAGAATCTGGCCATGTTGGGTGCTAAAAGATCAAGAATGTGTTGGTTTGCAAAAAAAATATTTGACCGTTTTCAAAAGTTAGGCGAGATTTTTTCGTTACTTAATTAATACATGACGCCAAAATATATCAACTGAATTAATATTGATTATAAAATGGCAATGCTGAATGAAACATTTTCTTTTCCTATTTAAAAAAAAGGCTGACAAAATTAGGTCACCACTGTATCATAAAAATATTACATTTTCTTAAGAACTATGGAACTACGTAAATTCGAACAAATAAATCTTAAAAACACTCTAAAAGTGATTTCTTTATTTTTATCAGGAATTCCTATATATATTCTTTGAAATAATCTTTTAAATTTTAAATCTAAATTTGTTTAAATAGCTGGTAAAGCTTCTACTTTAAAGAGTGTTATCTTAAGCTTTTATTCCAAATTTTATTTTCAAAGTTTTTCCAGTTTTCCCATAACAAAACCTGAACCCAAAGTTGCTCGAACACTTGTAATCAAAAGTCGATTTTTGTCAATTAGGATATAAGTTTGCAAAGAAAATCTTATTTTTGTGGGATTCGAACTCATGACAATAATATTGAACCAACGAAGCCAAAAGAAATCCTAGTTCCTAATATTTATGCTATAATATAAGTCGTATTCAATATGATGAATAAAATAATTGGCGGTGCAATTGCAACTGATAATATCCAATAAGTTAAAACCACACGTTTCAGAGACGGTTGTTAGAATTCACCTTAGGATTTTATACTCGCATTTCATACTACATCTGTGCATACTCGTTTACAGCGCGTAAATGGAAGCGAAAATTTGTGAAGCTGTACAATAAGCACAAAACCTCGATAGAAAAGCCCCGATAGACACCGATGACAGTTATGGTTGTAGGTACAAAGGGTGTTCGAAAACTAACACAAAGGTTTTGGCTTGACTCTTTGGCGACAGAACATTCTAATTGTTGGTCCAACATTCGAAAGCGGTCTTCAAAGAGGTCTTGCCAATACCACAGACCATTGACAGACGTAACACTGGTGAGATTTTTACGGCCACCGTTTTGAATATATTTTTAGTGATTGATTCACAAACACACACAGTTTGGACGTCCGTGAAGTATATTTACTTAATGAAAAGATACTATTTATGACTAAATATGGCATTTTAAAATGTTCCAAGCGTTACGTCTGTTTCAATGTTATTGCACATACACTGAGAGAAAAAGAGTGACACACCATATTATGCACTACTACAAGAGTGAGTACCTAAGGAAAACGTTTGGTAGTTTATTCAAATATTAAACCAGTCACAATGTTTATTTTCACAGCACATATTAACGTTTGTTCACTAGTCATTGTAAATTCTAATTATATTTTCATTCCATCCCCACAGGTGTTCGCAAGAATCGTCAGTAAATGGCGTCAGCGTTTATTTTGCTTAAGTCATCATCACCATCATACAAGATAAATCCACATGATCATCGTTCAACTTCCACACTGAGAGAAATCAACATGGAAAAATGCAGCGCTAATCCACTACAGTGAGCCAACGCAAGAAGCGGCTATGATTGACAGAGTTTCATCCGACAATTGCCAAAACACTGATCGTCGTCGATGTTTAAGTACACAAAAACCACAGAATGCGATCAGAAGAAACTAATTTATCACACGATAGCCGATCAATATTGAAGTTTAGCAGAATCAAATTTTAACTGTGAATTCTATACAAGTTACACCTAAAACAGCGAATACACTTGGACACATACACAATACACATACATACAAACGGACACCTAACCATACACACGCACAGACATCCAAATTAAGGAATGCATGTTTAACACAAACTCATACAACCGTAAAATGCCAACTAAGGAGAAAAACACATTCATATATTCGTTTCAATTGACATTTGTAAAGTAAGTAAACTTAAACCAGTTGATTAAGTTGAGCCACAAATGTAATGGACACGAGGAAGAAGGAAGTCGAAAATAAACTTACGTGTTAAATAAAATTAATTATAGATATTAAATCAAGAGCATAAGTATCAAGAAACCCAGAACAAACTTCCTAAAGCAGTTACAAAGCGAACAGGAGATGTCTAAATGTACCCGTTGCTGGAGGATGAAGCAAACAAACAAACGCGGGAAAGGAAACTGGCAAAAAGAAATCAACGAAAAGGCTACTAAATTCTAGTAATGATAACGAAAAGCTGAAAGACGAAAGTTCTCTTCCCCATTCTAGAAGCCAAACCTGTTTGCCAATTTGTTCCATCTAGAGGCAGCCAAGAAAAAAGCGATTCGGCAACCCGTAACCACTTAATGAATTGATTCCATTACCTAATTATAGAGTAGATGAAAAGAAGAACACAGCAATTCGCACTAGAGCCAAGTTATAGATAAATTTTCCATTTTTTTATCATCACAAGTAATGTGTATGACCCTGATGTCCTCCGTAACTTGATATACAGCTCGGAATTATACCGTTATTACCGATATTGTCACCATTCCCACAGATCTGTTTTACAGACTGAAAACACAAAGTTTTGTTACTATCCCACTTCCCTAGATGATCGAAAATTCCGCACCCACTGTTCTGTAGTTTGACAACTGTTATCCATCAACTTAATTCCGACACCCATTTGCAGCTCTCGCTCTATTGTATGTTTGATGTTCAACGTTCAAAAATTACTTTCAAAAAGAAGCAGAGTTTAAAAAACGAAAGAAAATACAACAAGTAGACTGGCAACACTGGCTTATTTGATTGATCTGGAAATCTGGCAACCAGAAAAACAGCCAAATGGGAAAGTTAGCAATCTTTTTGGTGTGTAATCTTTATCAGAATACGTGGACACGTTTGGAGTTAATCCAAAAAATAAGACAAAATGCCGAAGTACATGTTTCAGAGTAAGAAAAAATCGGGAGAAAGTCAAATACAAACAGAAACAAAAAAAACTAGATAAATATTTATAAAAATTAGGATCAAACAGGAGCAGAAGGAAGGAAGCAGAGGATGAAGAAAAAAAACATATACACATACTCCTAGTGATTACTATTACTGTAAAAATTGTCTCATATTACGCAATAGGAGCATAGCAAAAGCCAACTGTAAAGCAACACGATAAAACAAAATCAAACACTGTCTAAAAGAGAAGTCCCGAAGTCGAACGTGTGGGCGCCTTCGCCGTCGTCGTCAGTTAGCTCTCTATATCTGTATGTGTACATTCGGTTCGGTTTCAAGCTGCGCAGATTCGTTTGTTCGAATAATCCAATATTGTTCGTTTTGTTTTCACGATCGCACACAAACAAATAGGCCAACACAAACAAAAAACTGGTTCTGGTTTTCAAGCGTACCTTCACAAACAAGAATGGATCGACGATTGCTGCGGGGAGTCGCTAATGAATCAAAATATGGGTGAAAACAACGCGCTTCAGGAACTCAAAGGTCTCTTCGAGGATTCCCACACAGTGCTGGCGAGAATAACCCCCACAGAGAGAAACATGTTGCGTTTTCCGAGTAAGTTGATATTTTTTGGGTTCTTCGATACAGCTCATTAAAAAAAGTATATACAATAACTGTAGATTTAAAATATCAAATTTCTTAATAAAACATATTCTTTTGTGATATGTTGTAATTGGTAGTGTGCTTCTGTTGTTCTTTTTTGATGACAACTCCAAAATTGACAAGGGTGAAGATATGACAGTTCTCGGGGATACATGATTGAATGGTGGAAGTAGCACTATGATTGTGACGGCGAACAGCTCTAATATTCAAATAGCTACGCGCCTGTTTTGCACCGGACCGGTTGAGCTGACAACGGTGCTTGACAAAGAAGGACAATGTAGCTCACAAATCAATAACAAAGTTGGCAAGTGGTTGGACGAAGATCTGCAAACCTTAAGACACCTAAATATTCATATTTCTCCAAGTAATATTATTTGAATTCGACACCGGTTTGGTGAAATTGTTTATTATTCCCAGGAATTCAATCGTGAGGTATATTTTTAACAGTAAAGCAACAAACAGTCCGTTATTGTTACTATACTTTTTCTAGTTTCTCACACGTGCAGAAATAGTGAATTACTTAATCTAGCTGTACAAAAATACAGCAAAATATAAATTTTCTTTCACAATTGAACAAATAGTGTAAGTAAAAACATGTAAAATCTAATTAAAATGTGAACAAACATGCAATATATAAAATTACACTTAAAACAGTTAAAACCTAACCTAGAAGCTACCAGCTAAGAGAGGGATTCAGGTGGAGTTCAGAACTGAAGATTTGTAAGTTGATAAATATTCATGCCTTAATTGTAAACCTAATGGGAAAATATATTTCAGTTAAAGTTGCCCTGAAACTACAGCGTTTGTGGTTCCGCTTCTAGAGAATTCAGTGAGAACAATGATGAACACCTGAACGTTGGCTCATATGGATTATAGTCCTATAGGACCTATTGTCATTGAAACGAAAATTGAATCTGAATAACCAAACTAAGGTGAATCCCAGGATGAAACGCCCTGAAATTCGATTTGGTACCATCAAGGTTTCAAGGTTCAAGGTAGGTAATGAATTAACAGTTAAATTTGTTGGTGTAACTGAAATAGTAGTTTACGCAACAAGGTGCAGAATGACGATTTTTACAGCACGAATCGTACATTTATCCAACGAGGCTTGCCGAGTTGGATAATTACGACGAGTGCTGGAAAAATCGAGTTCTGCACCGAGTTGCGTACAACGTTTTTTGCAATTTCATAAATTACCCTTAAGGATAGTTTTCAACAAAACGTTTTCATCAAACTGCACACTGAAATTCATAACCATGATTAAGGAAGTCTGATCATAGCTGGTTATACTGTGCAGTTGTCACAATTTTTCAAACCTGCGTCCAGAAAGCATCAATAAGTTGATCAAAACTGAAAACAGTGCTGTAATGGTTCATTACGCAACGCAAATCAGTGCTGTAATGAACCATTACAGCACTGTTCATTTGGTGTGGGAAAGTAGGCCTGTCAGATTTGCGTGAGGTAAAATGGCCTATTACGATGAGAAGTTGCAAAAAAAATGTTACAGCTACCGGACATTTTTACCATTCATTTTATCTATCATCATCATTCGTTATTATGGCAACATCAACGGTTTTTTTATAAAATACACCAAAAATTGGTAAATTTAGTTTAACCCGTAAACACCCGGGACGATCTACGAAATGCATGGTACCTCCCTGTTGAAACCGTTTCTTAGCAGTCCCGTACTAATAACTCGAAGTTTGTAGGGATCAGCTTTAGCTGTAAAAACGTTTATTTTTACTGATTTTTCCAATTAGAATAACTTGTTACTTACAATTTATCGGTTTCTTTCCGAGTAATCTTCCTTTAGGTGATAATTTCCAATTTTAGATTAAGTAGGAATTTGCTATAATTTAGGTAACAAATTTAGATAGGAACAAATTATAGAAATATTTTAGGTAGAATAATTCAATTACAACTTACGTTTAATGCAAGAAATACAATTCAATCCTTGCTAAATTTAGTCCTTCACTTGGTACAAACGGATGTGTTTACAGACCTATTCTTTCACCATCTACTTTCTTTCTATTCAGTCAACATTTGCCATGTCATCACCTCACCTCGCTATTGACACTGACATTCATTCCGACAGTCCTATCTGCCCTATGGTAATTATTGACCATCACGCACCGGGGGGTACTCGTCGTCACACTCCCCCTTTTGCTGGTAGCCGAAAATACGTGGCTTTTTTGTATTTTTCATATATTCTACATGTATTTACTCAAATTTCATCTTTTTGCTAATCATCAATAATTTTCACTGATCCTTGACATGCAATATATTACTACTCATCATAGTCTGTTGAAGTGTTGATCCTAGAGCTATTTCAAGGCCTCCAAAGTACTCCGAAGTTTGTGTCACAAATACAACATCCTATACCAAATTTTATACACGATGAATCATCACAGAACATTGTCTACGGTACTCAAAAAGCCTCAAAGCACTCCTATAAAATTCATGGTACATGAATTGGGTGATCTAGGTCATCCAAAATACTCCGGAATTCGTTTTCTTAAGATCCACAACATCTACCATCATTTGTGTTCACTATGTTCATGAAATTTAGTCACGTTAAGTCCATTAGACTTCGCAATGCTACGAGCAACTCGTTATTGTGGTAGTTGGATATTCCGTGAAATACAAATGGCCTCCAAAACTTTTTGAAGTGTGGGTTACGATATCTACATACTGTATCATGCTTCAATCACAGAGAAACAGACGTCACTTTTTGCTCGATTCCCATCGATCACCTTTTTAACGGTTGATTCAAATATTCGGTAGTAGGTCGATTGACCACTCGCGGCGCTGGCATAGTTTTTGCTTCTGTTTGACATTTGCTCAAACATTTCTGGAGGAATTTCACAAGGATTTCCTGGAAGAATTCCTGAAGGTTTTTATTGAAAAATCCCTAAAAGTATTCCTATAGTAATTTATAAAGGAATCCCTGCCCAAATTCCTGGAGGGATTCTTGGAGGAATTTTTGACAGAAGCATTGGGACAGGTTTTGGAGAAATTCTTAACAGAGTTACTGTCGGAATTCTTGAAAGAATTTCTGGAGGAATTTCTGGACGGATTCTTGGAGAAATTCTTAACAGAAGTTTTTTTTTAAGAATAACTGAAGAAATTCTTGGATAAAAAATCCTGGAGGAATTTTGGAGAAATTTCTGGAGAAGTCTCGTTGCAGTTCCTCGGAGGAATGCCTGGAATTGTCTCAGGAGTATTTTCTTAAGGAATTTCTGAAGGTTTCCTGAAGAATCTTGGAGGTATTCATGAAGTAATTGGTGGAAGATTTTTTGGATGAATTCATGAAGGCATTTCCGGGAAGTGGATTGGAGCACCCATGCTTGAGCTGCGTACGCAACTTCCAGCGCCTATCTCCTCACTTCTCCTTGTTGGAGATCTCATCAACCCGCTTCTATTTCCACCTAGATATTGATTTTGTTTATTTGACTTCATGATTAAATCCCACGAGTCGCACGGGAAAGAATGTCCACCACGCCAGAGCCCTGCATTAACGCGGTAAGGGACAGCTTACTGTGGGGGGTGCCCAGGTACCCCACAGGCTCCGTTAAAGATCGAGCATCTTTTTCACCCCCTCGATCACTCATTCCTCAGCACGGGTCGCTTGACACCTTGAATTGGGGTTAGTAGTTCTATTCTTAGCCGGGGACTACGCGGCTGACTCGCAAGCGGGGAGGTGCGTCAGGCCCCGGGACTTTCGTCCCTGCTGCCCCGATATGCGCTACTCTTAGAGCCTCGAAGTACAATTCTGATGACTTAGCAATATTCACTTGGTGATCTAGGTCATTCAAATCATTCTGGAATAAAGACCTTCAAGCTCCACAAGCTTTACTGAATCTCTTTACTTTATCGGTGTAGCTCCTCCAAAAAATCATTTAGGAATTCTTCCAAGACTTTCGCCAAGAATCCCTCAAATAATCTTCCCAGGTATTCCTCCAATAAATCCTGGAAGAATTCTTCCAGGAATTTTTCAAGAAATTCCTCGAAAATTCATCCAGGAGTTCCTCCAAGTATTCTACCAGAAATTCCTACAAGAATCCCTCCAGGAATTTCTCCAAAAAATCCTTCGAAATTTCTCCAGATATCACTCTAAAAATTATGCCAAGAATTCCTCAAAGAATCCCTCTAGGTATTCCTCCAACAATTTCTCCAGGAATTTCTCATAGATTTCTGCTTAGAAATTCTCCAAACATTCCTCCAAGAGTTTCTCCAGGAATTCCTCCAAGAATTCCTCTATGGTTTTTTCCAAGAAGATCTCAAAGAATTTCTCTAGAAAATCCTCAAAGAATGTCTCCCGAAACCTACGGGAATTCGTGCAAAAATTCTTCCAAAAATTACTCCAGGGGTTCATCCGAGATTACTTTCAGGCATTTCTCCAGAAATTCCTCCATGAATTCGTGAATAAATTTTTCAAGGAATTTCAACAGCAATTACTTCAGGAAATCCTCCAGGAACTTCTTCAGGAATTCTTCGTAGAATTCTTCCAGGGATTTTTTGGAAAGTTTTTCGAAAATTCCTCCACAAATTATTGCATGATCACCCCTAGGCTGCTTCAGAAAACCTTTAGTAATTCCCAAAAATAAAAAAAAACTCATGACATAGCTCTAACAATTCGTCGGAGAATTTCTTCAGGGATTTCTTCAGAAATACCTCCGAAAACTGTTGAGGAATTATGCCAAAAAATACTTCCGAAATTCCTCAAGAAACTCTTTCGGGAATTACTCCAGAAATTCCTCCAGGAACTCTTTCAGGTATTCCTTAATAAATTCTTCTTGGAACTCCACCAGGAAGTCCTCCAAGAATTCATCCAGGACTTCCTCCAAGACACTGCCAAGAATTATTTCAAGAATCCCTCCAGGAATTCCTCTGAAAAATCCTTTAAGACTATTGCCAAGAATCCCTTCAGGTATTTCTCCAAGAATATATCCAAGGCAAATCCAAGGATTTTTTCAACCCCAGGGATTCCTCCGAAAATTCTTTCAGGTAATTCTCCAGGAACTGCTCCGAGACTTCTTCCCAGAATTCCTCCAAGAATTCCATCAGGAACTTTTCCAATAATTTCTCCAAAAATACGAATTAATGGAATTAATCCGGGAAATACTCCAGGTATTCCTACAAGAAATATTCCGGGAATTTCTCCAGAAAACATGCCAAAGCTTTCTCCAGGAATTCCTCCAGGATTTCCTCCGAGATTTATTCCAGGAAGTACTCCAGGAATCCCTACAAGGAATATTTCAGAAATTTTCCTGGAATTACTCCAGGAAATAAAAATTACAAACAAAAAATAACTTCGAAAATTCCTCCAGGAGTTCCTTCAGGACTTCTTCAAGTAAATCCTTCAGGAATTCCTCTAAGAATTCCCTCAGGATGTTCTTTTAAAATTCCTTCACACTACATGAAAAAAGTACTCCATGAATTCCTGCAGGATTTATACAGAAATTTCTTCAAGAAATTCTTGGACAAATTCCTGGTAGAATTCTTGTAGGAATTCTTGAAGGAATTCCAAAAAGAATTTTTCAAGGAATTTTTGAAGAAATTCCTAGAGAAAATCTTGGTGGAATTCTTAAAAGAAGTCTTGAAAGTATTCCTGAAGTAATTCCTGGCAGGAATTCTGGATTGTTGGAGGAATTCCTGGAGGAGTTCTTGGATGATTTCCTAATGGAATCCCTGGGGAATTTCCTGTAGCCATTCTGGAGAAATTTCATAAGGATTTCCTGGAAGAATTCCTGAAGGTATTTATTGAAAAATTCCTAAAAGTATTCCTAGAGTAATTTATAAAGGAAGCCCTGCCCATATTCCTGGAGGGATTCTTGGAGGAATTTTTGACAGAAGCATTGGGACAGGTTTTGGAGAAATTCTTAACAGAGTTACTGTCGGAATTCCTGAAAGAATTTCTGGAGGAATTTCTGGACGGATTCTTGGAGAAATTCTTAGCAGAAGTTTTTATAGGAATAACTGAAAAAAATCTTGGAAAAAACCCTGAAGGAATTTTGGAGAAATTTCTGGAGATAAGTCTCGTTGCAGTTCCTCGGAGAAATGCCTGGAGTTGTCCCAGGAGTATTTTCTTAAGGAATTTCTGAAGGTTTCCTGAAGAATCTTGGAGGTATTCATAAAGAAATTGGTGGAAGATTTTTTGGATGAATTCATGAAGGAATTTCTTGAAAAAACCCTTATAGGTATATGTGGAGAAATTCCTGAAGGGATTCTTGGCAGAAGTCATAGATTGACCCTTGTTAAATTCTTGGGAACGCATTCCTTTCATCCAGAGTCACTGCCGCACAGAAACAAATCCCCCTTCTCTAACCGTCAAGATAGCGTCTACGGTGGACCTCCAACTTCCGGAAGCCGTACTGATTACTCGAAAGATCATTTTCGCCCTCAGTGAACCTCAACATTCTATTGAGGATGATCTTTTCGAGCACCTTCCCGCCTTGTCAATCAAGCATATTGGTATATATGCCGAAGGGTCTCCGGGTGGTTTCCCCGCCTTTGACAATAGTACCAGGCTCTGCCTCTTCCAAGCTTCTGGGAAAACTCCCTCGTCCAGGCATTTCTGCATAGCAGACCTGACCATCTCGGGAGCCTCTGCAATAGCTACTTTTAAGGCCAGGTTCGGAACTCCGTCCGGACCTGGGGCCTTACCTACGATATATCCCCGCAAGATCAACATCGGTGACCCTCTCCTCATCGCCAGCCCCAGTTCCCGGCTGTCCTACGAAAGGAGGCCTAGGACTAGGATCATGACGCGGAAAAAGCCCTTCAATAATCCCCTCCAGAGATTGTTCTGTACAGTGATTCGAATGCATTTTTCAATTGATGGGCTGTTGACGCTTGTTTGACGTTGCACTTTCACTTTGACGCGGTACTATGGCAGCGCAGTCAGTGTGGCATTCAGCGAGGTCAACCCTGTGAAAGCTTTCCACAACAGAGCCGAGCAAGCGCGCCACGTGTGCATCCAATGAATAGCATTTCATCAAAGAATAAAAATAGAAAGAATGCCCTGTCTTGCCTTTTTCTATGTAAACGTTAAGCGACAAGACAAAGTGGCGCTCTCTAAGCATATCAAGGTGGAAGCTCTCTGTAACAGTGTTCGTGATTTGTCATCAGATAAGGTGGTGTGCGTATGTTTTGATATCCGAATACAATCAGTAACGCACACTACCGTATGAAGGTTGAACTTTCATCCGCAGATAGCGCTGCGGTAGTGTCCCCCCGAACATAAGCGGAGTGGTCATTCTTGATATTCTTATTCTTTGACTGAAGGCTTAAGGCCCCTTAGCGTTGTTGAGAGTGTACTGTTTCATTGCTCCACATCAGCGCGCCCCACGGTGCGCCACGCATAGAGAATTCATCTCCACCCAACTGCAGACCCCATCGAGCCGACGCCGTCGACTCTGACAGCGAGTCTGTTAACCGTTATTTTTCACTGCAATAACCAAGTTGACTATATTAATAAAGTTTCTATCGAAAGTATTCTCGCGGGTGTTTTTCATTTCGCGCTTCCTATCCCGATTCCCGCACGCTGTTCTCTGCTGCCGTTTGTCCACCTGCGCCATCAGGTTATGGTCCCGGCTGTGGAACGGATTATAAAGTGCGAAAAGTGAAGTGTTCCGGCCAAAAGAGCCGAAGGGCGTAAGCCAGTGATTATCCGCTCCCGGTGAACATTTTGTGGTTGGAGCGAGGACTAAACCGCGAAAGAGCGAAGAAGAAGAAAAGTGTTTCGAAAAGTGAACGATTAAAAACAAAAACAATGAGTGATGCCAAGTTCCAGATCCCAAAATTAAATGGGACAAATTGGCAAACGTGGTGTGTTCGGGTGGAAATGCTCCTCTGCCGTGAGGACCTGTGGCGTGTCATCGAGGACGACGCCCCGGACGCCGACGAAGTGGATGAGGACGAATTCGCCGAGTGGAAGGCCGCCGATCGGAAGGCGCGGGCCACGCTGGTGCTCCTGTTGGAGGACAGCCAGCTAGCGCTGGTGAAAGGCAAGTCAACCGCCAGGGGTGTATTCGAAGCGCTTCGGAATTTCCACCAGAAAACTTCCCGTTCGGTCCGTGTGAGTTTGCTGAAGAAGCTTTGCTCGACCAATCTCCCGGAGAATGGTGATCTTGAGCAGCATCTGATGACGATTGATGAGACCCTCGATCGTCTCACCGCTGCCGGAACGGACCTGGATAAGGACACGCAAATTTGCATGCTGCTCCGCAGTTTGCCCCCGTCGTTCGACAGCATCGTTTCAGCGCTCGATTCCCGATCGGACGACGACATCTCCCTGGACGTTGTGAAGGCGAAGCTGATGGATGAATACCATCGTCGGCTCGAGCGAGGGGATGTGAAGGTAAAGCCAGAGAAAGCGATGCGGTCAACGGAAACCAAGCCAAACAGTGGTAAGGAGATGCGTGTATGCCACCACTGTAAGAAGCCCGGCCATCTCCGCCGGAATTGTCGGAAGCTGCTTGCCTCCAAGGCGGGAGGTGAAGGTAACTCCAGGAATTTGCCGAAAAACGAAGGGGCCAAAGCCGCCCACAGCGACAGCCGCAGCGTAGCGTTCACTGTCGGTGAGAAGTGTTCGTCGTGGGTCATCGACAGCGGGGCGAGTGCCCACATGACCGGCGATAAGTCGTTTTTCGAGGAGCTGCGGGAATTTCCCGGCGGCTGGATCACAGTAGCGGACGGCAAGAAAGTACAAATCCAAGGTGAAGGAAGCGGAGTGCTGATGGGCGTTGATGCCGACAACAAGACGGTGCGGATCACCATGGGGGACGTCAAGTACGTGCCAGGGCTGTCCACCAGCCTGATATCCGTCGGCAAGCTGGCGCAGAAGCAGCTGACGGTGTGTTTCGACGAAACGTGTTGCCGGGTGGTTGATGCTACCGGCGATGTTGTTGCCATGGGTGGTCGGTGCGGCAGCCTGTACTACCTACGATGCGGTGAGTCTTCGTTGAAGGTGAGTGAAGGCCATCTGGTGAACTGCCAACATCAGTGGCATCGCCGGCTGGGCCACCGCGACTGGGCGGCCATCGAGCGACTCAACAAAGAGCAACTGGCAAGCGGCGTAAAGGTGAGTGACTGTAACCTTAAATTAGTATGTGAGTGCTGCTTGGAGGGCAAGTCTGCCCGTAGTCCCTTTCCTCCGGTAACAGACCGGAAGTCTTCAGCCGTCCTGGATATCGTGCACACAGACTTGTGTGGCCCGATGAAGCACACGACGCCGAGCGGCAATCGGTACGTGATGCACATTGTGGACGACTACAGCAGATTCACCGTGACGTATCTGCTACGAAACAAAAGCGATGCTGCGCAGAACCTGAAGGACTATGTTCGCTGGACCGAGAACATTTTTGGCCGCAAACCGAAGGTCATCCGTTCGGACGGTGGCGGCGAATTTGACAACGGGGAACTTCGTAGATTCTACAAGGAGGAAGGCATCAAACCGCAATTCACAACGCCCTACACGCCCCAGCAGAATGGAGTGGCAGAACGGAAGAACCGTTCCATTACCGAGATGGCCACCTGCATGCTGCTGGACGCCGAGCTCGACAAGCGTTATTGGGGCGAAGCGGTGTTGACAGCGACCTATCTCCAGAACCGTTTGCCCTCCAGGTCTGTACCCAAGACACCGCACGAGCTTTGGTGGGGCCGCAAGCCGGATTTGAGTCATCTTCGGGTGTTCGGTTCCCACGCCTACGTGCATGTTCCGGATGTCAAGCGCAGCAAAATGGACGGAAAAGCAACGAAGCTGGTGTTCGTCGGTTATTCGGTCGAGCACAAGGGTTACCGTTTTCTGGACCCGGAAACGGACCTCATCACCATTAGCCGAGACGCAAAGTTCTTGGAACTCGGAAATGGTACGTCTTCCGTCGAGATACCGATAGTTCCGCCGGATACTGGCAAGCAACCGGCGGCGGACAGCGAGATCAAGCTGATACCCTTCAAGGAGGAGGTGAAGGAGCATCCGGCCAGCGACAACTCGGAGGCCAACGACTCTTTCGAATCTGCGAATGACGAAGCTGTGGAGGACGTCCGACGATCCCGTCGGGAAACGCGCGGTAAGGCTCCGCGGCGCTTTGATGATTATGTGCTGGATTACGACGCTGGAATCGCTGCTTGTGCCATGGAAGAGCCGGCGACATTCCGTGAAGCTGTACAGAGCCCGCAATGGCGGCGAGCAATGAACGACGAAATGGAATCCCATGAGCAGTGCGGAACCTGGGAGCTCGTCCCGTTGCCACCTGGGAGAAAGACGGTAGGTTCGAAGTGGGTTTATCGTCTGAAGCGGAACGAGCATGGTGAGGTGGTGAAACATAAGGCACGAATAGTCGCCCAGGGGTTCTCTCAACGCCCTGGAGTTGACTTTGAGCAGACGTTTGCTCCGGTTACGTGCCATGCTACCCTGCGTACGTTCCTGACTGTAGCGGCGAAGAGAAGGTTGATTGTCCAGCACTTCGACGTTAAAACCGCTTATCTCTACGGATCGCTTGAAGAGGAAGTATACATGCGCCAGCCTATTGGATACGAAGCAAAGGGAAAGGAGGAGCTGGTGTGCCGGCTCAGGCGCAGCATATACGGCCTGCGGCAGTCGGCAAGATGCTGGCACCGTAAGTTGAAGGAAACCCTGACGAAGTACGGATTCAAGCCGGTAGAATCGGACCCGTGTCTCTACATTAAGCAAACAGCAACGGCTACGATCTTCCTGTTGGTCTACGTTGATGACCTGCTCATCGCATCATCCGAAGAGGCAGAGATTGCGAAGCTGTTCCAGAGTCTGCAGCAGGAGTTCCAGATGACTCGCCTGGGTCAAGTGCGCCATTTCCTTGGCCTGGAAGTAGAGCACAACGATGGTCGGTACACGATACGTCTCGGAACCTATATCGACAACTTGATCAAGAAGCACGGCATGGCGGATGCGAAGACAGCGAGATCCCCGATGGACGTCGGCTACCTAAAGGCCGAGGATATGAGCCAGCCTTTGGAGGATGTGACGAAATACCGGAGCCTAGTAGGAGCGCTTCTCTACCTAGGTGTTGTGGCTAGACCGGATATCGTGGCGAGTACGGCGATTCTGAGGCGGAAATTCTGTTCGCCCACTGAGAAAGATTGGAGCGCAGCAAAGCGATTGTTGCGTTACCTGAAGGGGACTCGAGACTACAGCGTACAGTTAGGAGGAGATTCGAAGGAGAACCTGATCGGTTACTCCGATTCCGATTGGGCAGGAGATACTGGCACCAGAAGATCGACTTCGGGTTTCGTGTTCCTGTTCGCCGGTGGAACCATTTCTTGGGCGAGCAGACGGCACTCCAGCGTCACCCTCTCGACCATGGAGGCTGAGTACGTGGCGCTCAGCGAGGCCTGCCAAGAGGCCATCTGGCTGAGGCAGCTGCTTCGTGAGTTCGGCGAGGGACAAGTGAAGCCTACAACAATCATGGAGGATAACCAGTCCTGTCTAACGTTCGTGGAAAGCGAGAGGCAGAGCCGTCGGTCAAAGCACATTGACACGAAGCAGCGGTTCGTGTACGAGCTGTGCGTTGCGAAGGAGATAGCCCTACAGTACTGCCCAACTGAGGAGATGCTGGCGGACGTGTTCACAAAGCCGCTGGGTCCATTGAAGCATAAGAGGTGTTGCGAGCTGCTGCGATTGGGAGACCCCCAGTGAAGCATTTCCACAGTAAGGAGGAGTGTTGAGAGTGTACTGTTGCATTGCTCCACATCAGCGCGCCCCACGGTGCGCCACGCATAGAGAATTCATCTCCACCCAACTGCAGACCCCATCGAGCCGACGCCGTCGACTCTGACAGCGAGTCTGTTAACCGTTATTTTTCACTGCAATAACCAAGTTGACTATCGTCGCGTATAAACGTGTTTTCTATCGCTATTAATAAAGTTTCTATCGAAAGTATTCTCGCGGGTGTTTTTCATTTCGCGCTTCCTATCCCGATTCCCGCACGCTGTTCTCTGCTGCCGTTTGTCCACCTGCGCCATCAAGCGTGTCAGCTCAAATTTTGCTCTTCTTATTTGATTCTTATTCCAAACAGTCATCAAGCACGATAGTAGTTGTGTAGCCATTCTATACCAATTCCATAAACAAACAAACACAAATAGCACCTCTTTGTCTCGGTGCCTCCAATTAGAGTGACTGGAAGGGAGAGTGGCGTCAATGTCAAAATTGGAACAGCGATGATCTGTCAAATCCATACAAATTCCCGTTCCAAACGAGCAGGAGACCTGTCAAAATTGGAACATGACGCCACTCTCCCTTCCAGTCACTCTACCTCCAATGTAAACATTTCGAGAATATGAATCATTTGAAAGCAACTCACGCAGTAAACTACTCTACTTCAATGAATAACAAGGAAACATATCCAAATGTCACGAAAAATGTTAGATGTTTTATGTAACAAGCTAGAAATGATCGAATTATTTTAGTACGCTCTCCCACTGTTTGTTTGCAGCAACAGCAGTGCTGGCGGACCGCTTGGCGAAGATTTCGTAAATTATAATGCTTTGCTTATTTCACTAACAATTGTGGTAAAAAAGTTAAAAAATAATCACCCCACAAATTATTTTTGATTTTATGACGCATAACCAATGTGTTTGGCTGGATTTTTTTTAATAAATTTCGATTAATTTCATTGATGCTTTGGCCAGCAGGATCGACATCACTGCGTGCAATGATCGATGATTGTGCGCGCCAAAAGACATCAACGCGCTGCCGCCGTCGTCGTTGGTACTGCGGTGGGTGGTAAACAGCGCCAACCACATTTTTAGTGCGGTCGAAACAAATCGTTAAAAATTTTTACTTTCGAGTGAAATAATGCTTAGTAATCGTGATTACTTGGAAAGAGGCTTGTATTTGAAGTAGTGTGAATGCAATTTTATGCCGAATATCTCGCGTGAAATTGATTATTTTATAGAATAAGATAAGTGTCGATTTTTTACAAATATGTATTGGTGCAATGTTGTGTAAAGTTGATTTCGGTCAATGATTTTGAAGAAGCCATTTTGCGATGACACGCTAAGGGCCTTAACACCATCGCATGCATGTCGAGATGAGTGAAACGATAAGCTCAACCGAGGGCAGTTCGGTGCAAGACCACCGTGAAAATATTTAAGTCCTTTTCTAATGTTCGTGCGGAAATTAATCAGCTGTGGTATTCGTGATTTTCAGTGCGCTGGGTACCCTATCAAACAACAACAAGAGATGCTAGGCGTATTCGTTTGTAAACATACCAAAATTAAATTTTGCAAAGCGTTGACCAAAAAGTTAACTAATTTAAAACTTTTATACAAAATTTAGGTTGTGATCAGTTGTTATAAAATGACGGACCAAATTGAGGAACTGGAAAGCTCCGAGCTGGGCACCAAAGACTACTGGGAGGCGAGTTACGAAACGGAAATACGCAACTACCGGGACCACGGCGATGTAGGCGAAGTGTGGTTCGACGAGGACAGTCAGCTGCGAATAATCCGCTGGATTGAGCGGCAGGAGGATCGGGTTCAGCAGGACGACTCCATTATAGACTTGGGTAACTTGTTGATTGATGATTCTCTGTATAACTATTAACGTTGTAAATTCTTCAGGATGTGGTAACGGTATGATGCTGATAGAACTGGCCCGCGAAGGATATTCCAATCTAACGGGTGTGGATTATTCACCGAAAGCGATAGAACTGGCTGAATCGATAGCCAAAGATCAGGAGCTGGACATCAGCTATAAGGTTGTGGATCTTCTAAACGAGTCCGATGTGACGGCCTTGGGCAAGTTCAAAATCGTACACGATAAGGGGACCTACGATGCGGTCAGTCTTCATCCGGACAACGCCAAGCAGATGAGGGAAACTTACATCAAAAGCGTGGCGCAGATTTTGCAAGATGATGGACTATTTGTTCTTACTTCATGTAACTGGACCCAAAAGGAACTGGTGAACAGTTTTGGAGAAGTATTCGATTTGCATGTGGTCATTCCGACTCCGTCGTTTAAGTTTGGTGGCGCCGTGGGGAATGTTGTTACTTCTGTTGTTTTTGTTAAGAAATCTACTAAATAGAAAGTTTTATCACATTTTGCATTTAGTTTTCGTTTATCACGGTCTTAAATCTTTGCATTTCCTAGAGCTTTTTCACCCTTTTTAAAATAAATAATTAAAATTTACTGATCAATTTCGTAACTAGACCCAGACCCACTCAGTAATAAGTAAGTATTTTTATGGGTGTAGCGGCGTTTTCTAAATTAGCCTAAATGTAGACTTGCGGTGATGCATACACCCAAAAAGATTTCTACTCAGTGAACACAGACCGAGAAAAAAAAAATAGGGTACTAAGTTCACGGTGTAGGTTATGCGTTGGCATGGCATTGCGTGCGTGCGTGAAATAACGGAAATAACCGAAGAAGGGAACCGGACTAGGAATGAAACATTTCGTGTGAATGAAACCGAAACTAGGAAAAATACTTTAACAATAAATAAGAATATCAAGAATGACCACTCCGCTTATGTTCGGGGGGACATTACCGCAGCGCTATCTGCGGATGAAAGTTCAACCTTCATACGGTAGTGTGCGTTACTGATTGTATTCGGATATCAAAACATAGCACACCACCTTCTCTGATGACAAATCACGAACACTGTTACAGACCCGCATAGAAAAATACAATTCATGGTGTAATGGAATTACGAAAGACGCGTGTTTACTCTTCCATGTTCTTTATTTCACTAACTCCATTTAGAGCAACCCCACCTGTCATTGTGATACAGTTACTATTCGATATAACATCTCCTTCCTTTCTCCAAATGAAATCGAAAATAGAAATCAAAAGTTATCCGAGAACATATGCATAACTCTAAGATACAGTTACATTAGTTTAGTTCAACCTGATCATATACAGTTACATTAGTTTAGTTCAACCTGATAATCAAGGAATTTCTTCGGGAGTCTTATTTCTCGCATTGGGCGCCTTGTAGATTGTTCTTCCACTCTCTCTGGGAATGGAAGGGTTGAAGCCAGCCTCCTGTCACGCGGCCATGTTTTTGAGGTCAGCATCAAAATCCAGGAACGATTATTGAGCTTCTCGAGAATTGTTAGCATTTCGACAAGTTTTTCTTCGACCTCTAGGTTGCGCGCCAGGGTATAATGTGTGTTGGGCACTTTGCGACGATTAACTCAAATCCGCATACCAGCGCACAATTTGCGCGCCGATTGCCTATGCGCCAAGTTTTTCACTAGCCAAATCACTATTAATCAGTGGTTTAATGAAGTAGAAGCGTTGTTACCGTCAATAATATCTTTGCTGTACATTATTTTCAGACATATGGAAGTTCAATGTTTTAGACAAAAAAAGGATCCGAACCCTAAGAGAGATAGAGCTCTTGGCGCGAACCATTTTGACACTTGTTTGTTTACCTTTTGTATGGCGCACGGCCCGGCGCATGGGCTGTCGGCGCACGAGTTGTTGGCCGGTATGTGGATTTCAGAAAAGATTCGCAATATTGACTGTGGCTGAATCATATCAATAACAATTATAAATTTTGTAGAAACTTTATTTCCGTGACGAAGACGAGCTGATACTATTACGACTTCATTTTTAAATGAATAATAATTAATGATTTAATCATGTTTTGCTTAAACTAACGATTTTAAAAGGTGAAAACAAAATTGGTTGTGAAAAAAAGTTTCGCCACTTTTGATTTTTGCTCTTGGAATTATGTTTGTTTACAAACTTTGCGCTGTCATGGGGAACCAAGCCGCCGAGCCGCCGCTATTGTGTTCAACGAGGCGGCTGGAAGTGGGAACCAGAGATGTTGGCTCGTTATTTTCCTGTGGGGCAGTATTGCGGTGACAGCAGGCTGGTTGAAGCAGATTGCTGCTCCTGACCGTTGTCAAGTGTTGAGTCGTTGCTTTCGGGAACCTCGCTAACATCAGCCGCTGGCTGGCGGTTCGTCGTTGCAGTGGGTTCTACCGGTTTCAGGTGCGAACAGTTTCTTCGAAGTATAGTTCCCGTCTCCGTTTGCACGACGAAACTATTTCCATTTCTCCCCAAAACTACCGCTGGATTTGGGTTGAAGTTCGGTGCCAACTTGTTTTCGCGGTGCTGGTTTTTCAACAAGACTTCATCGCCGATCTGAATAGCTGTTTCTCTGGCGTTAACTCTCGCATCACGGTATACCTTTCCATTGTATTTGTGCATCCAATCTCTTTCTCTGACTTCTTCTTCGACTAATTCCTCTCCTTCGACGTGTGGAAATCTATCCCTAAACCTTCTACCAAACATAAGCTCTGCGGGGGAGACTCCAGTCATAGTGTGTGGAGTCACAGTATACATGTAGAGATATTCTTGCAAATCCTTAATCATATCTCCTCCTCGCATTTGAGAGATCTTTAACACCTTCAATATAGAGCGGTTTTGCCGCTCAACCTCTCCATTTGCAGCTGGCCAATACGGTGTTGTATGGATTAGTTTGATGCCATTATCCACGCAGTAATCTCTAAACTCCTGGCTGCAGAAATTTGCCGCGTTATCCGTTTTCAGAACGTCTGGCAGTCCCAGGCGAGTGAATATTTGTTCTAGACGTTGGATTACGGCCGCTGATGTTGTTTTAGTCATAACCTCGACCACACAGTATCTGCTAAAATAATCGACCAATACGAAAACAAACTTACCGTTTGGTAACGGTCCGAGGAAGTCGGCACACAGATGACTCCATGCTTTAGTTGGCATTTCTCGAATCTTCAACGGTTCTGGATTAGTTTCTCGTCCAACTGCTTGACATTCTCGACACTTTCTGCATCGCTGCTCTACTTCCGCGTCGATTCCAGGCCACCAAAGCGCAGCCCGCAGCCTCCTCTTCATTTTACTGCTTCCTGGATGTCCCGTATGCGCCAAATCCAAAATCCTTTTCCGTAATCCGATTGGAACAACAATTTTGTTATTCCGCAGAACTACATGGCCCACCGCGCACAGTTCCCCTTGGAATGGCTGATAGCGTTTGAGATCTTTGTTCCACTCGTTGCTTCTGATAGCGCTGTGAATTCTTTTAAACTCCTCATCCGTCTCTGAGCACTGAATTAGTTCTGACATAGTAACTGCCGACGGCAGAGTACTCTCGATTATTGCACACAAGTCCTGCTCACAATCCTTATCGAAGCTGCTTCCTTTTCCTGTTTGAGCCAGCCGTGACAGCGGGTCGGCAATGTTCTTCTTCCCTGGCACATGTTGTAGATTGAACCGGTATCCTTGTAGTTGCAGTACCCATCGTTGTTGACGAGCATTTGGAGCTGAATCGGTGCTGAAAATTCTCAACAATGACTTGTGGTCAGTCAGGACTGTGAAGAACTTCCCACGCAGATACATGTCGAAACGATGAACGCCCCAAAATATAGCCATAGCTTCCTTGTCTAGTGCCGAGTATTTGCGCTCTGTTGCGGACAGGCTTTTGCTAGCGTAGCTTATAATTCGGAATTGTCCTCGGTCCTTCTGTAGGAGAACTGCTCCCAGCCCTGTCGCACTAGCATCTACAATCAACACCGTCTCACTCTCCGGGTTATAGTATCCCAAATTGTGAGGGTTGGATAGAGCATTCTTCACAGCATCAAACGATTCTTGAGCGTCCGCAGTCCAGCGAAACCGTACGCCCTTCTTGACCAGGTCTCGCAACGGGGTACTT
This sequence comes from Aedes albopictus, assembly GCF_035046485.1. Lineage (NCBI taxonomy): Eukaryota > Metazoa > Arthropoda > Insecta > Diptera > Culicidae > Aedes > Aedes albopictus. The sequence goes on along the minus strand of NC_085137.1, from coordinate 438,152,483 downwards.
AAAGAAGCCAGGTTTGGTATGAACTTACCTACGTAATTGGCAAGGCCCAGGAAGCTTCTTACTTCCTCCGATGATTCCGGTCGTCGAAAGGATTGGATAGTTGCTACCTTCTCCTGTGCAGGTAGAATGCCATTCTCCCGCAACTCATGACCCATGAACGTTACCGAAGAACATCCAAATTGGCTTTTAGTTTTGTTGATGGTGAGTCCGTGTTCGTGAAGCCGTTTCAGCAACGCAGCCAATCGTTTGTCGTGTTCCGCTTTGTTTCGCCCAAACACCAGAACATCATCGATGAAATGCCTGATTCCTTCCAAACCCTTCAGGATACGTTCTAACTCTCGCTGGAATATCTCGGCAGAACAGTTCATGCCGAACATCAGGCGTTTAAATCGATAATAGGCGTTGGGGGTCACGAAGGTAGTGATATCCCGAGAATCAGGATGTAGTTCCAGTTGATGGAAAGCTTGATTTAAGTCCACCTTTGAAAATACCTTAGGGTTCATTCACAAATGTCATAACGCAAAAATTGGCCTTTTTGACACCCACCCACCCCTTCGTAACATTGTTTATATGGGAAAAATTTTTTGTTCGAGCTGTAACACCATGAAGTACACCCACCCACCCCCTCCAGCGTTATGACATTTGTGAACAAGCCCTTACAACCGTCTAGATGGGGCATGATCTCCTCAAAAGTGGGCAGGGGGTGTCTTTGGGGGATGATGGCAGTATTCGCTTTCCGCATATCCACGCACAGTCTAACTCGTTTCCCTCCATCCTTTGGTGTTACAACAAGAGGCGAAGCCCATGTGATCTTGGGTGGCGCTGGTTCAATGATATCCAAATCAAGTAGCTTTTTCAGCTCGGCCTCTACCGTTTGTTGTAGCGGAATCGGTAAGCGCCGACAGGGCTGTTGAACTGGATGTACTTCCGAGTCAATGTTGATAGTTACGAGGACGTCCTTTGCCTTACCGATTTCAGTTCGCTCATCTAGTCGAGTTTCCTGGTTAATCTGCATCACCTTTGACTTGATCTGTAGCACGCCCAAATCGATCGAAGTAGTTTTTCCCAAGAGGTTGGCTCCTTGACCTTCTACCACGTAGATTTCTCGATGAACTGTACACTGAAAAAAGGAACATGGTAATCTGCACCATTCCATAGGGTCAAAATAAAACATCTTTACTACTTGATTTTGGTAGACCATGTATTGTTATTGAAACAACCATCATCATAGCCAAATTTACTATGCTTTGACAGAAATGACGCATATAGTAAAAATTACCATGTAATGATAAGAATGAGAAATATGTTGTTTTAAAATCAATATTTACAATGCGGTTCGCCTCTACCATTGTATAGTAGAATTTACCATAGAAATACGATAGTTGTAACTATGCAGGCATGGTAATTTTTAACATGTATTCGTGGTGCATTCTATTCAACTGAAAGATAATGGCGATACTAGAACGCATTTTGCTCCTCTCATTGCTACACACACTGTACAGTAAATACAACAGTACTGCAGCTGGGAGAAAAGGGCAAAATGCGCTTTAGTACCGGCAATATTAAAGGTAAAAGAACCAACATTTCCAGAGTGCCATTTGAATAAATGTATTGCGTTCCACATTCACAGCATTTACGTCCTATTCAAATCGCCCTCCATAATTGTTTATTTTTTTATGAAATCGATTTATCTTATATAATTTGCCTAAAATGTTGTATAAAATATCTCTTTAATCTTAGGGTAGAAGCTTCAGTTTTGGCCAGTCAGGTATTTTGGCCATAGTACTTTATTCAGCCTGTTGCTATCCAAATCGGAAATAATTTATTTTTTACGAGTAGATCCTAATATAAAATGATGATTACAGCTGTGAAAACCATTATTATTATTAGCTTTATTAGGGAGATTTTCAGCCCGAGGCTGGTTCATCACCACGTGAAAACCATGGATTTTGATTAAAAAAGATAGAAAAAAATAATTTTCCCTAAAAAATTAGCTCTCATATATCTATTTTGGCCAGGGTGCTTCTATTTTGGCCACTCCCATACGAAATACACGTGATTGGCCAAAATAGAAATCAAATATGAGAATATTGTTAAAACTAATGCCGTGCTTCTATTTTGGCCAGTCCCACTTTTAATGCAGAAATCAAGTATTAGCTTGATTTCTGCATTTTTCCTTCAAAATATAGATTGAAACCTTGCATTTGACACATTGGTTGTGCACATAAACTTATTAGCTATTTTTATAAAAAATAATTCCCTTAGACTGGCCAAAACCGGTGCTCGCACCCTATTGATTGTTCTTCTATGCGATACAAATGGATAGGCGGTCCATTAAATTGGTTAGTGTTAATATCAGCATAAACACCTTGTGGTAACTCTACTTCAAAAGAAACGTAATTTTCTATGTGGCCTTTTAATAACCCATCTCGACATGCTTTATAAACAATAGATCATTCCAGAAGGGAGGGGGGGTGGTGTTGGGTTTGATTGTGACACAAGTTTTGCGGCCCATTAGCATATCAATACCTAAATTGTCATTGTCTATAAAAACTAAATGAACCTTCACACAAGCACTATAAATCTAATGAAGTAGCTTCTAGGTCCAATTTTGTCATATCACGCTTTTACAAACCCGACTATTGAAGTTATGTGTACCGGAGTGACCGGCCATCGCATCGTTCATTTGTGTCTGATCCGAGTAGAGAAAATATGGCATTATAATTTTATCTGCACATTGTTCTTTAACCGATTTCCGAAGGGAAGTATATACAACATTACATGATTTTGTTTGTAATTCTATAGTCATGTATTCATGTTTTAGACGATTTTATTATACACTCCAGGGTTTTCGAAAAACGATTTGATTTGATATTTGATTGGCATAAGGCATCTATTTGACCTAACTTGTATTTCGTTTTCTTCCTACTGGACTATATAAAAATTGGCATTTGGTCCTATTTCGCGCGTTGCGGATTTAAATTTATGTTCTGTTGCAAAGAAACTGAAAAAGTCGTTCAAATCATTTATCAGTTTTTGTGTATGTTTCTAGATATGTTTGTTTTGAGGTGCAGTAGTAAAATGCTGAACGCTTGAAGTACTGGTTCAATGATGTCATCTGTAATGATTTTCTGTGATCGTCTTACTTTATAAGCTTAATGGAAAATTTAAAACGTTTTCTCTTAGCCTAGCTTTTAAACTTAAAATAACTTGTTCGCCCATACTCTGGTTCTCTATATATCCCTTTTCCGAATCCGATGCAACGATGTTCGGCAGTCCATCATCCTCCATTTCAAGGGTCTGGCTGAGTGGAATTCTGGTGGATTCTTGTAGCGGCTGTCCCGGTGATCGAAAAAGATACAGTTGCTGTCCGGAAATATGGCGTTTGAAATGATATACATCTCGAAATGACACGTATGATATGCAAGCAGTTCATTTGTCCGTAAAAATATGCGGAGTGCCATGGCCAACGGTTAGATGTTCCAGGTAACGAGAGAATGATATACGCAATTCCTTGCACAGGAAGTAGTTCATGGTTCTACCTTTTCCAGGAACGATATAAGCTCAAGTAGCTGACTATTCTTAGTTTTACGGCCACAATCCACGTTGTAAAAATATTTAGCAACGAAGCAGTAGAATAACTCACAGCTTTCGGGAAAGTTGAACTGCAGTACTAGCTTCAACTTTATGACGATATCAACGCAGCGTAAAAATGATGGTAGTTTGTACTCCAACCGTTGTGTCACCACATAGCATGCGTTCAGCTGTTCAGGTTTACCCACCAAAAAGATTCTGGGAGAAAATTGTAATCCGTTTGATTCAGCTTCTTCTCGCAACGTATCTCTTTCCGATCGGTAATCTTCCTCCGTATCACAAACGCGACAATTTTCTTCCTGAGCTTGCAAGATGGTGGGCAATCTTCTAGACGATGTTCGGGAAGGCTTTACCACAGCATGGAATACCGAACAATAAATTAAATTCTTGGTATCTATAAAGGAATGAAAATGAAAAGAGTGAATAATTTAAAAGTGTTGAACTAAAAAAAATAAATAATAATAATAATAATTCAAAAGTGTTCACATACCATCAGCCAGAGTACCTTCCTCCAAGTATTCTAGCAGCTGAAGCGACCGATGATCCTTGATGTTGCACCTGCTTATGTACTCCCGAAACCTTACCAGGAATGTGTCCCAGTTGTCGTACAGCGTTGTCGCGTTCCTTGTGCTTTCATATATAGAGCCGTAGTCAGCATCAATCTGAAAATTAAAATAAAACAGTCGTGGTAAATGTTTCACGTTTTTGTTTTATGTAGGTATACCCAAGTAACCACGCTTCTCAAACAGTAATGCATGTATAAATACAGTGCAAATAGAGCAAGCATTACTCTGTTTTCACAATTAAAGTTGACTTGATCATTAAAGCCAAATTTAAGTTAGCTACAATGCCACTATCTCTCTCTCTCTTCTTGGCGGAACGTCCTCATTGGGACAAAGCCTGCTTCTCAGCTTAGTGTTCTATGAGCACTTCCACAGTTATTAACTGAGAGCTTCCTCTGCCAATGACCATTTTGCATGCGTATATCGTGTGGCAGGCACGAAGATACTCTATGCCCAAGGAAGTCAAGGAAATTTCCTTTACGAAAAGATCCTGGACCGACCGCGGGGGGAGCGACACTAGTTTCGCCAAGCCGAAAAACCCCAAAAAAAGGCGAAAAAAGTCGAAAAAACCCGGTAAAACCCGCAAAACTTTTGCGGGTTTTAGCGACTTTTTTGGGCTTTTTTCAGCTTTCGTTGAGGTTTTTTGGGTTGGCAAAACTAGTGTCGCTCCCCTTGACCGACCGGGAATCGAACCCGTCACCCTCAGCATGGTCATGCTGAATACCCGTGCGTTTACCGCCTCGGCTATATGGGCTATAATGCCACTATATTGGGGCCCTATCCCACTTTGATTCAACTTCACATTGCACATTGCTCGCTTTATTTGCGTCGTATTTATGCATGCATTACGGGTTGAACACTTGAACAGTGTGGTTACATGGTTAGGTATGAACTGCTATAGGTTGTGATTAGAAAGGACGACCTACAAATTTGGTAATCCATAGCAGTACACCATTATCAATAATCATGCGGGATTTGTGCGACAAATAATATGATAATACTTACCAGTAAATATCCGTTCCGATCTGCAAGACGTGGCCACTCCTGAAGGATGTTGGATTTATTGACCTCAGCTTCTTTGATGATGCTTGTTACTCGCAGCAGCCAAGAGTCGTTCCAACGGTGCAAAATTTCATCGAATGGTTCCAGGTTGTTTCGTAGCCAGTTTTTAATCGATGTCAAGCGGTTTGTTTCTGTGGATGGATGGAAGTTGTTTTTTGTTTATTTTCTAGTGCAAGTTTTGAATGGGTCGTATGAAAGTATTCCAAACTGGCATCATTTTTTTTAATTTGAATTTTAAATTTGAACAAGTATTATTCTTTTGTGCAGTTTATTTTTATAATAAGCGGTTTAGCAGGTATGCTAGTTCCTAGTTCAAGCTGACAAATTGATTTCCATGTGTGTGATGCCTAGAGGCGGTCAGCTCATGCGTAGGTAAAATAGGGTAAAACAGGTTTTAAACATTTTCTCACGTAAGCGCTTAAAGCGCCCATAATAGACATATTCAGCCTTGTCGGCATGGTTAAAATTCCAGATTGAATTAAAGACAAAGACAATTACACCGTCTTCGACCTTGCGGCCTCTACAGACTGAACATTACAAACATTTGACAACGGACAACACATATAACACCCAGAGGCCCAGTGGAGACCTTTCCGTTTGACGAAAAGTTTTCCCCGACTGGAGCGGGAATCTAACCCACACTCCGAGGCTTACGAGACACCTTAACGACTGACGCCGCTAACCGCTCGGCCACGAAGCCCACAACAATAGCCAAACATTGTCAAACTTTGATTAACCGGCATGAATCTTACCATCAGTTGTAAGTTTGGATGCATCCGCCTTGGAACGTGTCCACGGGTTGCACTCGCCTATCTGTCGCCTAGATGAACCGGTTTTCTTCCGGTTATGAAACCGGTCATACAATAGACCAGAGGGATACTTCTTGCCAGACGCTGAATCACGGGGATTGTAGTAGGTTGCCTGTAAAAAAAGTGTTTTAAATGGGTTTTTAAATCATATAATCGAGTAAGTTACACGTATTTCCGGAGGAAATCGAGCTGCAATCAGGTCTGCGAAACGTTCCATATCCGCCAGTGTGAAGTATGTGTTGTTGGCAATATAATAGTCGACTATGGTGTGTGCCAATGATCGTCTGTGCTCCACATCCAGCCTTTGGTGTGCTTGGTAATATTGGCAAACGATTTTGCCTTTTTCGTTTCTTTCGAGTATTCCAAGCAACACATTGTTTGTGACGGTTGTTTGTAGTAATCTGGTCACATGAGATGGTCCCGGCTCGACATGATGAAATGAAGACGTTCCGCTTACCGGATTGCTGCTGTTGGAAGGCAACGGACGGTACAATGCACTCTCTTGCCACTGTTCCAATTTGGAGCGCAAGGCATGTTTATGTCCCGTCCATTTGACAACAGAAAATATGTCGCTTAACGCTTTTTCGTCCAGGATTTTTAAATATTCAAGTGTGACACCGTGACCTTGGGAATAATAGTTTCTTAATAACCAGGTTATTCTGCTAGACAGTTTTGCTACTACTTACTTATCAAGATGGCATACACCGAGGATCCAAGTTCCCACTCCTCCAATATGACGTTTCTTAGGTCCGGCTGCTCGTCGGCTTCTGAAAAAACATGTTTCCAGATTATTAACAGCAATTCGCAATTTTTATTCTATTTACCTTCAATGGCGTCGGAATCGGCAACAAGCTCTTCAATTAGAACTTCTTCAATTTTTGATTCTGCCATTATTTCGACAAGTATTTCGGTAAACGTTTTCCGAAAGGAAGTACGTCAAAATGGCGAACGGTCGCGCAGATGCTACACGGAGAACTGAAAAAGCTCAATACAATCTAAATATTTACAATAACTATCGAGCGTTTTGAGCTTGAAACTGTTTATATTTTGGGTAAACATAATTAGAGTTGACATTACCATGTTTGTTCGGCGCAGAGTAAAAATTGAATAGTTGTGCTGAATATATATATAGTGATGCTCACCATGCTACAAAATGTTTGACACATGGTAATTTTTATTGATTCATGGTAAGTGTAAATAAATGTTTGGTAAGGTTTACGATATTTTGGCATGGTAAAATCAAGAACGCTGCCGCGGTTCACAGTACTATATTTATTTTTTCAGTGTAGACGATCCATGGTTGATGTCGGCTTTGAACACTCCCTTAACGTGTAGCTTGTGGTTTCCGTATGCAACAAGTTTTTTCCGTGGTTCGTCACTTTCGTAGCTGATCTTGCAGTGCTGCTTCTTAAGCATCTTCCAGGTGTTTTCGTCGATTACATTGACAGATGCGCCGGAGTCAATAACCCATTGCATCCGCACTCCGCCAACTATGCACGATATTTTCGTATTGTACTTGTCCTCGACCGACAACAGCTGTTCGCAGCTGCGGGATCGAGTGCGGGATACTCGATCGTCCACCAGTTTGGCGGAAAAGATGTGGTGAATATCGCTCTCACAACTGTCATCACTTTCCACTTCCCGCTCGGGATCGTCGTCACTGTCATCCGTATCCTCAACCTGTCGCACTTTTTTCTTCTTCTTGTCGGAAACACTTTTTGATTTGCAACACTTTTTGAAGTGTCCAATGATACCGCACTTGTCACATGTTTTCTTCCGAGCCGGACACTTTTTGTCGTTGGCGTAATGTCCAAACGAGCCGCATCGGAAACACTGGTTTTGTCCACTTTTGATTTTGTTTACGCTTGCTTGATCCGATGAAATCAATTCTGGATGACTTTGATCGATGGTTTCAAGAACTCGGCCCTCCTCCAAAATCTCGTTCAGCACCACCAATCTCTTCTTAAGGATCGCCTCCCGCAACGCGTTGGAAGAGGTTCCATCGTAGATCTGTTCAGTGATCCTTAGATCCAGAGCGTCGCCATAATCACACAGCCCTGCATGATTTCGAAGTCGTCTGCAAAATTTTACGATACTTTCTCCTTCCCTTTGCGTCATTTTCCTGAACAAGGCTCGTTCGTGGGGAATAGACACAATCGGTTTGAAGTGTTTATCGAGTAGCTTTATCGTCTCTTCGTAGACGTCCGACGTCGCGGGCACTGCTGCATTCCGATCCGGGTCGTCAAAATAAACTTCTTGCACTTCGAGACCTGCATTGTGCAAGAGCAAGGCTTTCTTTTTCCCAGCGTCATTTGTCGGATTACACAGCAGAAACAACTCAAAAGACCGCTTCCAAGCAGTCCACCGCCGCCCCACCGACGAAGAGTCTCCAATGACGAAGGGGGCAATGTTGTTGTTGCTCATTTTCCTAGGTTAGGATACACCGTCCGATTAATTCCAATGAATGTTCCGATTCCCAGCTTTGCTGGGGCCTTTATTTTCCCGTCACTCGCTTACCGATGGTACTACCATTCGCACGGATTATCGCGACAACGGTACTTTCCCTTAAATCGTGGGTTCTTCGCGAAAAATTCCAAACTCGTCGACAAATGTAATGGAATTACGAAAGACGCGTGTTTACTCTTCCATGTTCTTTATTTCACTAACTCCATTTAGAGCAACCCCACCTGTCATTGTGATACAGTTACTATTCGATATAACACATGGTATCGTTCATATCATAGGAAGTTTTTTCGTGGAATAATAACCATTCATCTTATAATTATTTTATAATTGGATGGTTGAGTAAGAGAGAAATAAACTATTCAATACTTTTCAGGGATCATCACACTTAAAATTATGATTCATTGAATGATACGTATATAGTTTTGAATCGTACGTTTTCGCGTCCTTGATTTGATTTATGTGAAGATTGAAGAGTCATTGGACGAGAAATCATTTTGTCAGCTTCCTAGATATAGAAACCCCATCATTTTGACCCTTACGGTCGTAAATCAGGCCGGGAAAATCGTGTGAACCTGAGGGGAGATGATTCCACACCTATACTCGCAGATCCGGAACACGGGCGTCAATGCAGGTAATTCTAATAAAATGTTAAGAACACTGTACAGCGGTGGTGATGCAGCGTAAACTACACTCAAATTAATCTATATATATAAAAATGAGTTTGAAGTTCCTTTGAGGCAACAAAACTCATGAACGGCTGAACCGATCAGCATGACTCTTGCACGGTTCGGTTCGTATTCTTGGTGGCTGTGTTTATATGTACAAAAAGTTACAAAAATGAACTGAGAAAGTAGAAATATTAACAAAATACTGAGATTTGTGCGAACTGGGTACAAAGTCAACATGACCGCAATAAAATCAATCTAGAGTGCTATGCTGATATAACCTCAACAGCTGTCAAACCACCACATCTGGCAAGACAAAGTTTGCCGGGACAGCTAGTTTACTGATAGAATCTAAGTGCAGAAAGCACATATATCACGAACGAGAGAGAAAAAAAATCATTTTATGTGCAACTAATGAAAATAAAAAGTTACACAATTATATTTCATTCATCCTGTAATATATGTGAAGTATAGCAACATAAAAAGCAACCGTTTCAACATAAAAACCAAGCACAAGCATAACAAACATGAAACGAACATGGCGCGTGCAGAAGGCATACATTTCGTCGTTGAAAATTTATTTTTCCGGTGCTCCGTGGATCGATTCGCTGCTGCTTTCGAAGGTAAGTCAGCTTATTATTCAGACTTTACAAACTTTCTCAAACTTCATGCATCCCTTTTGTATTTTCTATAGAATCGCATTTTATCGACCACTTCTCCACCGTCACCAAGGACGAGCTCGTGAATGTTTTGGGAGCTGCCGGATGCAGCTGCGACGGGAAGTTTTCAGAGCCCAGTGACGACGTGCTATATGGACAGCTAAAGTTATCTAAAGTCAAGTGTTAAAATCGAGATTAAGATCAATAAAATCTGCTTTATCGCGTAGACTATGCGAAATTTGGATTTATTTACATTTTGAAGCTAATTCCACGTGTAAATCGTGTTATTATTCGCCATAATAAAAACTATACACTGAACGATTGAAAATCAATAGCGACGCACATAAATTATATCATGATTGAATCGACAAAGATTTGATAGCGCTGCACTTATTTTCCAAGTGTAAAAGCAACTGGTCACAATCTTAGTGCAGAACTTTTAAATTTAATATGTTTTTTCTTCTGAGTGTACCGCTCTTTCTACTGCCCGTGTGCGTGGGTGATCAAATTACAAACGCAGCAACTATTTTGATGGCCACATCTAGGGGCAGGACAGATCTAACGAGAGCAAATCTGTGTCCAAGGTGTTGCTCAGAATTCCTCACAGTTCCTCAGAATTTCTCCCATTTATGCCAAAGTGTGATCTGGCACCAATGTCAAACTGCAAAGTGTTGCGTGTGCTGAATGAAAATTGCCGTTCTAGGGATGTCTTTCAACAAGTTTCGTCGATCATCGACAGAAAGAGTTACTCAGAAATTCTCAGAGTTGCTCTCGTTTGCACAGTGTCTTGCCCCTAGGGCCACATTTCCGTGTAAGCTGCCGATATGCATTTGCCTACACTCAGAAGAACCATTTGACAAAATCGATTTCTTGCCGACCGCGAGCACTACGTCGATGTGGTCTCACGGGCAAGCACTGCGCGAGGATTCAGGAAACCAGCCGAATACCGATCACCACACAACTGCAGTTCAATTCTCTACGGTGTGAAAAAAAACTTAAGCACCAAAATAAACAGAACGGATTACGTCACGAACTATGACAGTTGGTAAAACAGAATGATTCCGCAGGGGTGTGCTTTTTTTTATAATCGGTAATGCAGAATGACGAAATATTTCAAGCTTGTTTATATTATTCAGTGTATCATAAAGTTAATGATAAAGTGATTATAATGTGAATGATTTGACAAGATTTTTTGTTCGTGGAAAAGGCCATTTTTGAATGGTAACGATACTTAACCAACCCATTCGGTCTATCGTTGAAACCCCAAATATGATACACGCTATCACCAATATGATTCACGGTATCATTGATTTATCATCCAAATAATGATACCACCAATAATTAGAAAACGATAAACTGTATCAGAATCGTATGATACCGTTTTATTCGGGGAGAGCTTCCACCTTGATATGCTTAGAGAGCGCCACTTTGTCTTGTCGCTTGACGTTTACATAGAAAAAGGCAAGACAGGGCATTCTTTCTATTTTTATTCTTTGCTTCAGTACACGCTTTGCCAAATGTGAAAACTAATTTTCCGCAAGAATCAACCAACATATAAAAGCAAACGCTTGACATTTCCGATGTTTTGCCAATGTTGCGATCGCTGTTGGCCTGCTGGGTTATGCGTGCGGAAAAATTTGCACACTTCTTGGCAAAGCGTGTACTGAAGGCTTTAGTGAGGTCATCGTCCGTCAAATGACAACTGCGGTCGCGTCGAGCAATAGAAATACGCTAGAACTCCAATGGCGCTGTAGTCACTTTTCCTATTTATTTTATTCAATAACTTTTATTGTAACAATTGATTGTTTTAAAGTATTAAGCTTGTAGAGGATCTTTTGTTTTAGTAAACAAAATTGATTTGACACTTCTAGTACCGCTACTGACGCTGTAAGGGCGCGGCAAACTAGATGTTAGTCACACGAACAGTCGCGACATTGGACTTCTGTGGCTAGTTATTCTAATCGTCGAGCGGTCGAGCTAGTTTTGTTTTGTGATGGCTGATTTGTTTTGGATGTGTCGCCTGGAATCCTCAAGCGAAACATAAACCAACCCTATTCCCCACAGTTGTTCGGCACCAATCCGGAAGCGCCACAGTTGACTTACCGGCTAATGTCACTTTTGACAGCGCTCAAAAAGCATTGCGAACCGGCATTTGACAGCTGGTGAAACTGTCAGCCAACTCGGCGATCTGCGGCTTTTCATCACACCAGTCACTTCTCGAAGCAATCTCGTGCCGTGCAAATGCAACAACCGTGGTGAGAGAAGACTGCGTACGTGTGTCTCGTTAATTTTCTTTCCCTACGGGATCAACCGACCATCACAGAAATTAGTATACGCTTTGTCGGATATCTGGGAATAAGGAGTGTTGAGTGTGTGTCATAACGGGAATCTGTGCAAGAACAGTGTCCGGAGAGTGCCGCCCTGCTGGAAGACCAAGAGTGAAGTGCGTGTGTGAACCCCGAAACTAGGAGATTTTGCCCCCTCGAGAAAAGAAATGAGTGCTGCACCAGCCGCTGCCGCCCCGGCCCCAGCGCCGGTCCTCAAGAGAGGAATCGTCAAGCAGGTAAGTGTTTCCGGTGGGGACAGTCGACCGTATGTTAAGTGATGAAACGGACCGCAGGTTCGGATATTCCGTCCGAAATCGGTGCAGGGTTTTTCTTTTCCTCGCCCTGCCATGATTCGTCTCATTCGGTCTTCTTCGTTATCGTTCGTGGCTCTCTTCTTCTCGGCTACTGCCAGCTAACCAGATTGCTTTGCTCTATGCTCTGCGGTGTTGGTGCCAACTTGGCATTATTGTGTGTCTTGTAGCCTATCTTGACGTTACGACGTGAACGACTTTTTCTGTCTCTTAGGAGGAGCGCAAGCTGTGACCTCTCGACAGGGAGCAACCTTTGGGAGTTTAAAACTATTGGAATTATTCGATTCTTTCCAAACAAAATTTCTGGATCTCAATAACTGAGGACTTTAATCAATTGCATAACACCCCTCGGAAGAGGCAACTTTTGGTGAAAGGAATTCCCTTATTGTTGGGTGGTGAAAGTTTGTGTTGGCCACTGAAGCAAGTAGTTGTACCAGATTTTGCTTACTGTTTTTGCAGCACGTCAGCAGACACTGTTGTCCTCGCCAGATCCAAAAAGTGGGTTACTCAGAGAATGACATTGAAGTTATCAAGGCAATATGCCAATAACAATATCCTTTAAAATAGTGGCTGAACAATGTTGTTTCATGGTGTTTATTATTTCATTCAGTTTCTTGCATAAACATATTTTAGGCAAAGCTTCTTTGTTTGTGTCCATTGACCCCGTCACCCCGTCGTTTTTGTTGGAAAATGTCGAACGTTTTTCACATTTTAATGCCTTGTCTTTTGCTGCACTCTAAAATCATTACTTTATTCAATTTAATTTGGATTTTGAACAGCTGTTTTCATTAAGTTGACTTTCAATGCAAAACATCGTACGGATAGGGTGGGGCGGGCCGGATGGTTCCAGGATGGGTCGCCTAAGGATAGATCATCATAACTTTGTAAATTCAAACAGTATTGCTTTGTATTTGTTCTCTACTTTTCAATACATTAGTTAGCTATGCTAAAAGTTGATACAAAGTTTATAAAATGCAAAACATGCTTTTGAACAAGCAGTTTTGAAAAGTGACCGATTTTGCGCTGAGAAAAAAGTGCTGGGCAAGATGAACAATTCATGCAATACATACATACAGTGTCGGAAGTATAGCGGAATTTGTTTCGACTTTCCACGGTTGTCGATTTGAAATCAGTTTTTGTTCTAATTTTTAACAAAGTTGCACCCTTCATACATTTTTTCCATAACCAAAGCTCAGAATGAGCAGAAATTTTTACTGTAACTGACTAACATCTAATATTTCAAATGTACGTCGAAAAAGAATTTTACTATTGATTTTTTCTTATTGATAAAAATTCAAATCTGCATTATTTCTTGGAAATTTTTCTCAAATTTAAGCAGATTGGCCAATATAATCATTAATATCATTAATTAATAGTAGACCAATTTCAATACAATTCGTGCTTAATATCTATTTATACATATTTTATATTTATAATTGTTATTAGCTCATTTTTTATCATTCTACATATAAAGGCCACATCTTTCTGCTATTTTATTTAAGAGACGGATATATTTACACGTATTAAAAATGTTGTTGTATTATTCGTATTTAACAAATTTATTTTGTGTGATTGACCAAAAGTTCTAAAAAAAATTTTGTGGATTTGGCATCTAGTGGATTGGTTTCCAAAATATTGCGCAGTTTCCACCCCACTGGACCCCTTTTGCAGTTAGTATAAGTGCGGGATCGTGAATAAAACTGCGATTTTGCATCGAATCGTTTCGGTGTCTTCTGCGTACTTATTCAGCACTTTGCAATGCATAAGTGCGCAGAAGACACCGACACGATTCGATGCAAAATCGCAGTTTTATTCACGATCCCGCACTTATACTAACTGCAAAAGGGGTCCAGTGGGGTGGGAAATGCGCAATAGCATCAGACTATGGACTAATCTACCAGAAATGCCAGACACCTCCGAGAATCTTGTATGGAAATTTATAAAAAATAGCTTACATATTCTGGAATATTGTATCTTTTGTTAACTGCCAAAAGATCTTGAATCGATTAACAAATGGATAAGAAAATCAACGAGATACACTTTGTCTAATATCTCTTAGTCAGTCGAATAGATTAGCTCCGAAGTACTTGGTATTCATGGTTATGGTTTAAAAAGGATAAACATGATATTTTACTATGTAAAATAGTTTTGGCATTAGCTAGTTATTTTGGCTGTCCGGTTCTTGCATTTTTTCCACAATATGGTAAGTGGGGGCAGGATGGGTCACCTAAGAAATGGATCCCTATAATTTTCTGAATATAAATCGCATTTCTCTGTATTCTACCACGACTCTCAGATACACTAGTCAGCTATGATATAAGAGTATAAAAAGGTAATAAAGTTTGAAACCTGCTTCTTGACCAACAATTTTCAAAACATGCCCCATCTTGCCCCACCTCATTTTAACGGGGGCAAGATGGGTCAGCTATAAGAAAACTCGATTTTCCTCCAACAAAAAATACTATATCTTCTAGTTTTTCTTTATACATCTAAGCTTTATAGACGTACAGATTACATGAAGAAAGTGTTGAAACATATCGGTAGATTATTCTCAGAACTAGAAGATTTTTGTTCGGGTAGCTATAAACGGACTTTGAAAACCTATATTTTTTGAAGGAAAATTTAAAAAAATATGTTCTCAAATTTTCAGTGCTCTCATCGCTTCGATAATGTAGGTCACAGAATAGCCTTTCCATGAAAAATATAACATTTTCAAAAACTATGCAAACATACCGAAAAATAAGGGTGACCCATCTTGCCCCGTCTACACAATACACGTAGTTCTATGGAATGTATAGCATAAGGAGTATAACGAAAAAATATTTTGTTTTTTTTCTGTGCGAGGAACGTATAGAATTTTCAAAACAATATACCACTTTTTTGTGTATCCCCGTCGTTCATCTGGGAAAATTATTGAAAGATTCAAAACATATATTGTGCGATTGAAAACGGTACTGACCCATCTTGCCCCCACATACCATATATAAATTCAAAGTGAATGTTCGTTGTAAAATAACATGAGTATGATAGTTCTCTAAAGCACATTTTGTATAGTCCGTCATTTCAAGTAACGGCGCTGACTTTTTTTGCAGTTTAGATTACGTTTTGAGAAGAAACATTGACCAGTCATCTGACATGGACGATACATTATTTGCTTTCCGCGTAAAGCGAACAATAGCGCGTTAAGATTTTCTTTTTGGATTGTTTAAGTGAGGAAAAATGGTCGAGAGTATCGCGTTGTTCTTTGCTGTGCATGCATCGCTCCTGTATGGGGTGATATCGTAGCATAATCGTTCGCGTTCGTAATTGTCTAGTGCGAAAACGAAAACAATAGATGTGCGGGTGTTTAGTATTGGTTGTTCCATGTTGTTTATGCATATGGTTTGGTTTATTGATGTCCTCCGTTGCGTTCAGTTTATTCCTGTGTGGAATGGGCTTAAAGTTTCTGCTCCCTGATGGGGTGGAGACGCGCGACAGGATTTCTTTTATTAGATATGTTTCTTAAAGAAAAGTGGTCAATTGTGCGCGAAAGTTAGTGTTTATTGATCCATTGTCAAATCATATCACCAACCATAGGTGACTCCCAGACTGACAATGTACCTTACCCTACTAACAAAAAAATCCTTCTTGAGACAAACGTGGAGATGCAGCGATTCTCGGTCTTTTTAACAACGTTTGTCTTACTAACATTCCCTCCCTTCCTCGATGACCGTAAGGACGTGGCCGGCGCCGTTATTGACCTTACTAAAGTCTAGAGCTCTCGAACTGTGTAACATGTGTACATTGAACATAGAGCTCTCGAACTGTGTACATTGAGAATAGTAAGCTAATCCCAAGCCCTATTCATTGGTTCCTTGTGCAATTTCGATTGCTCTGGTCAATCACGGTGTAGCAACTCCGAATTGTGCGGTCATCCATGCTCATGCTCATGCTCAATATATAAATTCAAAGCTTTTATTTAACGTATTGTTAGTTTTCATAGAATTCCTGTTTATTTGTAATAAACTATATCTCTGTAACCAAATGTCCAATCGAAATAAAATTTCAGGGTGATTTACTAGGATGTTGTAGCTTTCATTTGGTGCCAAGAGAACCAAAATCGGTTAACAGGCGGCTGAGATATTTAATATCCCTTTCGTGACGAACCAGCACAATTGTGCTGTTGAGCAATAACAGTTTTGTGTATTTTTTTCAACTGTTTATTTGGTTTACCTGATGTAAATTGTTTTGATAATTGAGCCATTACTTGTGCTTGCATGTGTGCAAATAAACTTTTGTTTATGTTGTGTGTGAAATTGACCACTACAAGTACACTACGGAAAGACAAGGAGTAGTAGAACGTTCTAGCGAATGCCAAAGAAAAAATGTTGATATGTTAAAAAGTCTGAGAGTTCTGGAGAGCCAAATTTGAGCAATTTGTATGGAAATTTCACTTTTTTGAGCTCCGTCACGAAAGGGATAGTTGTATAACTCCTAAGTACTCTTCGAAAGGTATCTCAATAACCAAATGTCCAATCGAAATAAAATTTCAGAGCATTTTACTAGGATGTTGTAGCTTTCATTTGGTGCTAAGAGAACCAAAATCGGTTGACAGACGGCTGAGATATTTATTAATATGCTATATCGGGCCAAACATTTCAATAGGTCCTATCTGCATTAGAGAGGCTCTCTTTGTTCACTTTCTCTTTCAATTATTGCAATGTAATGGTACACTTTTCAACTATTTTTGCAGTACAAATCAAAAGACGATTGTTTTGACCATCGTTCAATGTGAGGAGACAATCGGCCAGACCTCCCGTTCCCCTCAGAGTCTACGTAGTTTGTGGACAGACCCTTGGTAGGTCAAAATTAATCGAAATGATAAAGTGTACAATCTTTCAATAAACATAATTTAGATACTGTATAGACTGGAGGCAACTCGCTTGCAGAAAGCCTACAATAATCAAGTTGAACTGCGATTATGAATAGTTTATTTTTCACCCAGCCCTCAACTAGTCCATTCCAGTTTAATGTGCCTGTTTTTCAATAATGTAAAGTAGACAAAAGGCAAATTTTCCTTCACAGTCATAGATCTTTAGAAACAAATGTTAGGGTAGGACGGGGCAAGATGGGCAACCCTCTATTTTACTACTTTTATGATAAATTTTGTCCAAACAACTTCAAGATCCGTTAGAATAAAGTTCATCCTGTTTGTAAACCTGGTAAAAGGTACCTCATAAGGAAGAAATTAAAAAATATCGTCAAATTAGTCAATAGCATGGATTTTTTGCATTTTCTTATAAGAAATCATCAGAATAAAATAAGGTTTTTATGTCAGCATCAAATTGTTTCCATAATTCTGGTTATCAGCCAACATTACTAGCTTACTGCAAAGCATTTTAACTTGAATTACAAAATGTCTTCTTGAAACAAACATTGAAATTTATTCAATTTTAGTTATTTCCCTATAGTGGGGCAAGATGAGCACCCCTGATGGGATAATAGAAAAAGTTTCGATATTATTGTAATCCGCTCTATAATGCCGAACATAGGTTTACGTACTATCTGCAACTATTTGGTTGCGTTAACTTCTGAAAATAAGCCACTGGATAATCGTTCATTGTTTTTCGGGTAATTTTGTACAAAATATTATTAAACCGCCATTTTTTTTAATAATCGAAAAAAAAAACAGAAAATTTTAGAACGTGATACCATACGCTCTGAAAAGTTTTCACGTCCGATCTACGTGAAAAGATAGGTAGTTTTCGTCCACCATATTTTTCTCGTAACCTTCGCTGGAATGTCAGGTAGCTGGACAACGCATTGAAACGATTTTTGAAAATAAGGTGGGTTTAACCAAACAGGGCGATGCACACGACATGGTTTTCGAGTGACAGTTACTGACATCATGTAACTTTTGAGGTTTTGAGAATACATAATGATGAGCTACGTAATATGTCACGTAAATCAGACGTGAAAATTCTTTAGAGTGTAGCTATAAACAAGATTTAACTATATCATTCACTGTATGACCAATTTATGGTTGTTTGGTAAAATCAATAGGGGGATTCACTTAACAGCGTAAACCGCTGATTAATTATTATTATCCTGATTAAACGTCGCGATCTCAATAAGCAGAAAATCATGGCTTACGCAGAATCTCCTAAATATAACTATTGATAGGTATATTATAAAGGTTCATGGATTCTTAGAAAATATGGCACTAGATGTTTGTCACGGTATCATTTCAATATTTTTGAATTGAGACTTGAACGAGAATAAGAGTTGAAAAGGCACCATGATAGAAAAAAAGTTTTTAAGAGTTGAAAAGGCACCATGATAGAAAAAAAGTTTGGGAATATCGGGGCTAGAGGTGGGCAAAACGGAAGGCGAACCGGATCCATCACATTAGTGAACCGGATCTTTTGAGCAGATCAGCGGCTCAGTTATGGAATGAATGACCAAGCTTCACCGAACCAAATGGGATTGCTTGCATCCAGTTTATTCTCTCAAGGGATCCCACACGTGCATCAATACTTCATCAATATCGCTACTTTTTGACGAACATTCCATCAATTTGGGCTTAATCCAAAGGTTTTTCAAAATGCATTGGGAAAACTACGAGTTTGACGGAAATTCCAACAAAAAGTATCGATATTGATGAAGTATTGATGCTCGTGTGGGGCCCACTTCACACACAGCAAGCGACACTCATTCTCTTAATCTTAGAGGTTCCAACCCGGGATATCCCGGGACAAAAAATCCCGGGATCTTAAAAAATTCGGGATTTCCCGAATCCCGGGATAACATTTTTCACCGTCCCGAAAATCCCGGGATTCCCGGGACGCACATTTCCTACACATATTTTTTGCTTTGATTTGAATTTGTAGAATCTCTGAAACGTATTCGAAGAGTCGTGATTTTTTTTTTTTCAAAAATCGCCCTCAACAAAAAATCACGAAAATGTTACATAAACCATTTCAACTGTGTGTGGACATCAAAACTCGTTGAAACTCGACTGAAACAATGCTGGAGCACTTCATTTACGGTTTTGATAGCATCAAAGAGAAATTTTTCGAAATAGGCCTTTCTAGACTTATGTTGGATATGGACAATGATTTTGAAGCTACAAAAAATCATCAGGAAGCTCTTCAGCCAATCAGACTTGCTTCGGAAGCATAGGGAAGACGAGATGCTATATTATTGTTTACGGAAGGCAGCTTGAGTTTCTTGTATTCGAAGCTTACAAAAAGTAACTCCAATGTTGGAAACGACCTCTTCCATGCAATCATGAAAAGAATCAACAATCGGCGCCAAAAGGAAATAATAACAGCGCTAAAGTTCCTTTAAGGTCTTCCGTCGTCAACGCAAGTGCCAGCAGAACTGGAAAGCTCATCGAAAACGCAAATGATTAAGTTCATCAAGAAACTGGGAGTTCGATTGTTGCGAGACTGCCAAAGACAGACCGATAATGATGCTGCCGAGTTGAATGCTGGATTGTCTTGTATGCATAACACCATCGAGCATGCGCGAAGAACTGGAATCGGCTATAAAGTAATATGGCAACCCGTTTTAGACTGATTCGGTAATGATTGAATTTTCGAAAGTAATTGCGAAAGAGTTGTCACTTTTTGAGCTATATGGTAAGTTGACCTCGAATCTTAAAATCGAACTCCGGATATATCCGTTCTAAAAAGCGACCCTCACTGTTCGATGAAATCATCAAAAACATTTGCTTCTTGAAGTCGTATTTTCAGAGAACGAATTCAAATTGATAAGACCAGTTACTTGATGTGAACCATTTATTTATTTGATACTTATGATGAATACATATAACATATTTCTGATCGCAAAAAATGTGTTTTTAAGCAGATTGAAAAATTTCCCGGGATCCCGGGATTTCCCGGGACAAGAAACAAATTTTATCCCGAATCCCGGGACAACCAAAATGGTCGGGAAATGGAACCTCTACTTAATCTGCTTTAACATACCCGACCCGCATTATCTCTCTCCCAGCGTCAGCACCATAACAACCTATACTGGATACTGCTGAAGAGCCGAACGAAAGAAGTGATACTGTGTGAGTTCGTGTTCGAGTTCGAGTTGTTCGGATAAGATCTGTCCGGACTCCAGACTGTCGGTACTGCTCTCCCGCTTGAGCTGAGAGCGAGAGATCGTGTGCGTTGTTTGCGGCTGCCTGTGTAACACCGAATCAGCACATTTTTTGTGCTGATCCAGTCGTACGCAAATAGTGTGAAAAATCCTTTGTCTTTTCGCAAGTTACTCATTCGCTGTGTACTTTCGTTTTAGGGTGTAGTGATCCGGCTCTCTCTGTAAAAGATCCACGGTTCACTCACTCAGTTTACTGATACGAATCTTTTGAACGGGTCCGGACCGGATCTGATTGCCCGTCTCTAATCGGGGCTAACCAGATGTGTTCTGTTATCGCCCAGGCCCTCCGCGATGATTTTTAAACTTTTGATCTCCCATAATTCGGGAGATGTTACACGTACCTGTCACATGATATACAAATGAAAAATGGTCATTGACAGAGAAAGCTCTCAGTAATAATAACTGTAGAGAAGCTTATACAGTAGACGTTCGGTCGGTGCAAACGGTTTAACTGCAATGCTTTTTAACTGCAGGTCCGGTAAGTGCAACAAATTTGCAGTTATCGCACCGTCAAACGTCAAAATAATGTGCCATGTTAGCCCAAATGAACAGTTGGATCACGTTCACGATTATTTTATGTCGATTGACAACTTGTTGAAATCTGTCAGTCGTTGCAGTTATCGAATTTCATTCGCTAAGTGAAATGTAAATATGTTGCAGTTATCGAACGTCTACTGTAGTTAATACACTTAACTGAAAAACATGATTTGTAATGACGGGCTTGGTGGTCTAGTGGCTACCGCTTCTGATTCGTATGCAGAAGGTCATGGGTTCAATCCCTGGCCCGTCCCTTTCATCCTACTTTGAATCTTTCTATCCACTTTCTCTCTTCTCTACATATACAACTCATGTTTATTCATATGTTCATAGCCATCGTGAAAACCGCACGCCGATCGGCGTATCCCTTCTAAGAAGGGGTACCATCACCAAAACCAGAAAATTTCTGCAGCAGCACATAGCTAGATGTCCACTTGTTGTAATACAATCATTAGAAAGTAGTTAACTTTGTTAATAATTGTTTGAGAAGCCCCACGCCGATGCACGCCGAGTTCACGCCGAATATTCGGCGCACACGTCTAATCGCTAGAACCAGAAACGAATTGAAAAAAGTCGTTTTCCTCCCTTCCAACTTCCACTCACAGCACAGTGTATATAACGCCTACAAGTTATGCAACCAAAGCGTGCTGTGCCGCTTGACCTTATTCACCTTATTCACCACACAATCTATCACCTTACGAACACTATAAATAACCCCTATCCATGGATCGCATCACCGACCCAACGGTGACTCCCAGATCTCCCATCCTTTCCGTCTAACAAATACCCCAGTCCGTGCTGGTTGTGGGGATGCAGAGGTGCTCTCGGTCTTTAGTAGCAACAACCAGCACACTCTAACATTCCTTTCCCTTCCCAACTGACTATTAGGACGTGGCCGGCGCCGTTATTGATCCAAAATGCATGAGCTGCTAAAATTGCACTTTGAGAATAATTGGAGTGCCCCAGCCCTTATTCATTTGGATCTCAGTGCAATTGTTACCAGCTCAAATCAATCACGGAGGAGCAACTATTGACATGTATAGTCAGATTTGATCGTTGATCGATTGATCGTTTCTTTAACTGAAAAACATGATTTGTGTCAATTGGAACGTTATTCCAAGAAAGAGACGTTATAAATACCTACTAAATGTAATCTTCTTCAATGATAATAACAAATGTTAAGCAATTGAATAGTTGTATAAGAATATTGAATAGCTTTTGAACTGAACAAACATTGATCCAAACGCTTACAGCACAATCTCGCTAATGGTAAACGTTTAAGCCGTTAATTTTTAACCAGTACGATCAAATTGAAACGTCATCACCGCGCTAACCCCGTAACATCAGTCATTATTATCCCATCATCAACAATCATCAAACCGGCAAAACATGCCGCTCCTTCTTTCTATCGTTTTTTTTTTGTTTTTATTTTCGGGGCCCTCTTTCTTCATCGTTCTTTTGGCCGAATTTTTATTACCTAATCCCGCATAGAAAAAGGTATACACGCGCAAGAAGATTCACCACAACACGACACACACGGAGTAACCCTGACCGACCGGCCAGTGCTGCTGGATGGGGATCTACCTATCATGCCGTGTGTTGGTTCTACCATTCGTCGTCGGTGTCGGTTAAGACACATTGTGCGATGGTATGGACACTTATTTCCCAACGCGACCAGCCATACACTTTTGAACCATGCTCGCACTTGGGTCATTCCACGGCCAATTGGTAAAACAATTGGCACACGTTATGAATAAAGCCTGTATGTATCTGTTATAATCACCAAATTGTATGATTATTCGAATAGTACTTTCAACAGTGCAGTCGGAAGAATAATTTTTGTACTTTTCCGAATTGACATGGAATGACCGTTTAAGGCGGAAGCTCGCATGTGTGTGCGACTGTTCGGGTGATACCTATTCTATACTTCTCGACTCTTGAGCCGTTCCATTTCTATTTCTACCCTCGATCAGCGAACATCGCTTCGTTTAGTGCGCCTAAGACAAGTTCTGATTTTGGACTTTTTGCCTCTTGACACCGTCAGGTTCTGTCCGGAGATTCGGTTATCATCCGTGGCCAACCGAAAGGAGGACCCCCACCGGAGAAGCAGATCAACTTTTCCGGAGTGATTGCCCCGAAGCTCGCCCGCCGACCAACTAACAATTCCACGTGAGTTTCCTCGAAGGGAGTTGGTGTGATAGAGGACCTAACCTCACTTTCCCCCTTTTTCGGATTTTTTACAGGGAGATTACCAAGGACGAACCGTACGCCTGGGAAGCCCGCGAGTACCTGCGTCAGCGACTGATTGGCCAGGAAGTTTACTTCTACGCCGAACGCCCGCCGAATGCCACCCGCGACTATGGTTACGTGTGCCTCGGAAAGGACCCGGCCACCTCGGAGAACATCGTCGAATCGATCGTGTCCGAGGGTCTGGTCAGTGTGCGCCGAGAAGGTGTCCGCCAAACGCCCGAGCTAACCCGCCTCTGTGAGCTGGAAGACGCCGCCAAGGCCGCCCGCAAGGGAAAATGGAGCGATTCACCCTCGTCCGACCACGTGCGGAACATCACCTGGAACATTGAGAACCCCAAGGCCTTCTTCGATCATCACGATGGTAAGCCAATCAAGGCCATCATCGAGCATGTTCGGGATGGATCAACGGTGCGTGCTTTCCTCCTGCCTGAATTCCAGCATGTCACGCTGATGATGTCCGGCATCCGGTGCCCCGGATTCAAGTTGGATCTCGACGGAAAACCGGACGCCACGGCCGAAGTGCCATTTGCCGAGGAAGCTCGGTACTTTGTGGAATCGCGACTGCTCCAACGGGAAGTTGAAATCCGGTTGGAATCGGTGAACAATTCCAACTTTGTCGGAACAATCATCTTCCCCAAGGGCAACATCGCCGAGGCCCTGCTCAAGGAAGGTTTCGCCAAGTGTGTCGAGTGGAGCATGCCCTACGTTAAGGAAGGCGTTGATCGTCTTCGTGCCGCCGAAAAGCACGCCAAGGCCAATCGCCTCCGACTGTGGAAGGACTACCAGGCTCCCACCGCTGCGTACAACAGCAAAGACAAGGACTTCACCGGAAACGTGGTCGAGGTGTTCAACGGCGATGCCATCATGGTCAAGATTAGCAACACCGTGTCCAAGAAGGTATTCCTGTCCAGCATCAAGCCTCCACGTGAAGCCGCCCGTACTGCCGATGAGGAGGGAAATCTTCCACCACGCCCGAAGGGATCCCGTCCTCTGTATGATGTTCCGTGGATGTTCGAGGCCCGTGAGTTCCTGCGCAAGAAGCTGATCGGCAAGAAGGTGCACTGCTCGCTGGACTACGTGACACCGGCCCGGGACAACTTCCCCGAGAAGTGCTGCTACACCGTGACGCTGTCCGGAGCGTGAGTATTACCTTTTTGATCTATGAGTAAATGAAAATCCATCACATAGGTTATAGGCTTCTTCCTTTGATGGGAAGTCTTATGATTAAGTGGTGGTATAGCAAACGAAACAGTCGCTCGAGACTCTAAGGGCGAGGCAGGTTCATGCCATTGCTCGCTCTTACCAATGATCCGATACAAAACTAACATCCAACGATTCTTCGTATTTGAACTGAATTTTCATTTCCGATACTAATCGACATTTTCTTCCAACAGCAACGTAGCGGAAGCCCTGGTAGCCAAGGGATTGGCCACCGTGATCAAGTACCGCCAGGACGATGACCAACGCTCGGTGCACTACGATGAACTGCGTTCCGCCGAAACGCAAGCCATGAAGCAGTTGAAGGGCGTGCACGCCAAGGATGACATTCCCTCGCACCGCATCAACGACCTGACGGTGGACCATTCCCGCATCAAGCACCAATACCTACCCTCGTGGCAACGTGCCCTGCGCACCGAAGCCATCGTCGAATTCGTTGCCAGTGGCTCCCGCTTCCGAATCTACTGTCCCAAGGATAGCTGCCTGGTGACATTCCTGCTGGCCGGTATCTCCTGCCCCCGATCATCCCGACCTGCCCTGAGCGGAGTTCCGGCCCAGGAGGGAGAACCCTTCGGTGACGACGCCCTCCAGTTCAGCAAGGAACGAATCCTTCAGCGGGACGTTAGCGTCAAGATCGAAACAACCGACAAGGCGGCCACCAGTGTGATCGGATGGCTGTGGACTGAAAACAACGTCAATCTGTCGGTGGCCCTCGTCGAGGAAGGTCTGGCGTCGGTGCACTTTACCGCCGAGAAGACGGAACACTACCGCGCACTCAGCGAAGCCGAAGCCCGTGCCAAGGCCAAGCGGAAGAACATCTGGAAGGACTACGTGGAAAAGGTCGAAGAGGACAACAAGGAGAACGAAGACGAAAAGGATGATCCTGCTGCCCCGGCCGATCGCAAGGTCAAGTACGAGAATGTGGTGGTCACGGAAGTGACGCCGGAACTGCACTTCTACGCCCAGCATGCCGACCAGGGTGCCAAGCTGGAAGAGCTGATGACCAAGCTGCGCCAGGAATTCCGTGCAATGCCTCCGGTTACCGGTGCGTACAACCCTCGACGAGGCGATATGTGCGCGGCTAAGTGAGTACAGATTCTTGCTCAGAAAGTAGATCGGAACTTCAACATAAATCTTCTCTTTCCAACAGATTCTCGGAAGACAACGAATGGTACCGTGCCAAGGTCGAGAAAATCGAAAAGGGTGGCAACGCGTCCATCCTGTACGTCGACTATGGCAACCGCGAGGTAAGATGTTTGTCCACTCTTTGTTTCCGCCATTTTATCCGCAAGTACCTTAGATCCATTTCTGTACCACCAAAAGAAATGCTTGAGTCATATGCTTGCCAGAGTAAACCGAAGAAGATCATGATCAGCCCCTAAGCCGTCCTGTCAGCTCCGCACGCACTCCAAACCACGTTGCCTAAGGCCGTCTCTCCTCTGTCTCAACAGCCGAGGCAAGTTCCCAGCCACCTCACACGCCACCAGCCCGGCACGTTTTGTGTCCGGTGCGTCCCTCGGTGTGTTTGTGTGTGCAGGGAAGCTTCGCCGAGGTTGACGAAGGGGGAGACTTTAGGCAGTGGGTGTGCCACGGTGAGCCATGTGCGGTTGTAGCTGATGGATTTCAAACAGTTCCTCTCTCTCATCCTTCACTCAATCACTTCCACACGAGTTCAACTATTAATTTTCGAATTGTCCTCATCAAACACAGACTGTTCCGACGACCCGCCTAGCAATGCTGCCGCCTGCCTTCGTTTCGGACAAACCGTACGCGCACGAGTACTCGCTGGCGCTGGTGGTCCTGCCAACCGACGAGGAAGACAAGGCCGATGCCCTCAAGGCGTTCGCCCAGGATGCGCTCAACAAGACCCTGCAGATGAACGTCGAGTACCGGTGAGTGTCTTTTGTTCAAACCCACCGATACAATCGGCAATAATGCCAAAGGACTGGCGAATCCCAAGCCACGTTCTTCTAGATTATTGCCTACAGCAAAACCAGGTTGTTACCGCTTGCGGTTTCACCGGACCGACCTTCCGAAGCGTGTCTGCGCCAAGCTTCATCGCCCCGGCAGTCACCGCCTTAAATAGGTTCAACACCTCTACTTCGAGTTTTGAAAAATATTTCATCCATCCTTAAAAATCAGTGAAATAATTATCTATTCTTTTATTGTTTCTCCCTCGGACAACAGTGTCAGCGGTGCTGAGCATGTGACTCTCGTTGACCCTGCCACCAAGGCCGATCTCGGCAAGGAGCTCATCAACGACGGTTTCCTGATCGCCGAAAAGAACAAGAAGGATCGCAGACTGCAAAAGCTGGTAAGTTTCTCTCATAAGGATGAAAACCTATAAATACATACCCCATCATGTATAGGTTATATGGTTTCCCCAAAAATTCAGTATGAAACCGTATGATTGATTGATGGTATAGCAAACCTCAAATCTAGCGAGACTCTAAGGCAATCGGTTCAGTAACCCTCAGCGATTGTCTTACCAGGGCTTAGATACACCATCGTTAAATCTCTCAACTGAGTTCATTCGCAGTTATGTACCACGCCTTACTCATTCATTTTCCCATTCTTCCTAAATTAACAGATCAACGACTACAAAGAAGCCGAGCAGTCTGCGCGCAAGAACCGCAACGG
Source organism: Aedes albopictus (assembly GCF_035046485.1). Classification (NCBI taxonomy): domain Eukaryota; kingdom Metazoa; phylum Arthropoda; class Insecta; order Diptera; family Culicidae; genus Aedes; species Aedes albopictus. The sequence goes on along the minus strand of NC_085137.1, from coordinate 438,125,231 downwards.
CATCTGGCAGTACGGTGACAGCACCGAAGACCAGGCCGGCGAATTCGGCCTCAGCCGTTAATCGGCTCTGCGGCCCTGCGCCCAACTAATCGATGATCACACCTGCCCTTCAAGAAAAAAAATATATAACATATATTATTACAATTATTATCGAGAAAACAGAAAATCCCACTATATAATTGCGAGGAAAGAACACACACACAGAGAAGCAGACAAAATCAATCTAATTAAGATATTATTCCAGTTTATATATTATTATTTTTTCTCCCGGATCGATAGAACCACACAAAACTTCCAAACATCCACTAGTTAGCCGGAGAACAAGAACAGATAGAGAGAGAGATAGAAATAAAGATCCGACAGCAGCTCCCCATAGTGTAGTACATAATCCAAGTTGTCCAGATAGGTCCACGAATATCGGAAACACAAGAGTCACCTCTCGTCACCAACCGTAGCAGGCGGCGATGATTTCAGGGAAAACCAATAGTGCAACAACACAGAAAACCGAAACAATCAACCATGGTTTTTCACCCAAAACCGGTAGCGCAACAGTTTTAGAAGACGCAGAACACACACGTAGTAGACAAACAAACACGACACGATGTATAACGAAGCAGGCAGGCTGCTTCCGCTGCGCGGTGGCGGTGGCATGCATTTTAGGACGGACAGTTTACATCCAAGTAGGTCTCAGCTCTTTTGTCTAGCCCCTAGAGTTCCCATCTTCTACCGCGACGGACGACCCCGATATCTAGCTTGAAAGAAGCGCCCGTACTAGTACCATAACAGGCGAAAGACTGTTTTACTCATTACCTAGTTGAAAGCGGATAACGAAATGCCCCCCCAGCAGAACACACTAATTAACGCACGTTTAATTATTGTAAAATCACACACCATACGTATGTAGAGATCGGACCGGAAAGTGGAACAGAAGTGGAGCTTGTTAACAAATTATTGTCTTTATTTTTTTTTATTTTCTGCATTTTTGCTTCCTTTAAGAAAATTATTAAGGCTTCTTAATGTTATAATGGTGGAAATAAATTTTGTGAAACTTTTTTTGTCGAACTTTGGTGTTTTTATTTCTGTTTTAACCGTCTTAAACATTTTTTTACAGCTAAGTGCTTCAAGCATAAGAACAACACAAGATAAATAAAACTATAAACGATCACCAAGCTGGAAACTCCTTTGTCAGCTAGTCCATTTGATTGTGGGTGGTTACCACAGAGAACAGATATTCAAGTCCAATCGGGAGACGGCGGGTTTGATTCCCGTTCCGGTCGAGAAAATTTTCTCGACTTCCCGGGCATAGTGTATCATTGTGCTTGCCTCAAAATATACAAATTCATGCGATGGCAGGCAAAAAATGCCCTTCAATTAATAACTGTGGAAGTGCTCAAACACAAAAATCTCAAAAAACATTCGATTTCAAATAGAGCTTCATCCAGAATTTCCCGTAGATTTGTGACAAGGTGTTCCTCGGAAATTTCTCCAGGAATTCACTGAGAATGTTCAAGAGGTCCTCGAAAATTCCTTCAGGAGTACCTTGGGAATTTATCCTGGAGCTTCTCGCAAATTCTACCAGTAGTTGCTCGGGAATTCCTATAGAACACGGAAATTTTTCCTGGAGTTCCTCGGGAATTCCTCCTGGTGTTTCTCGGGAATTCCTTTAGAACTTCCTTGGGAATTTCTTCTGGACATCCTCGTGAATCCTTCCAGTAGTTGCTCAGGAATTCCTCCAGGAGTTCTTCGAGAATTCCTATAGAACTTTCACGGGAATTCTTCCTGGAGTTCCTCGGGATTTCCTCCAGGAGTTCCTCGGAAATTCTTCCAGGAGTTTGACGAGAATTACTCAGGAATTCCTCTAAGAGATCCTCTGGAATTTCTCCAGGAGTTCCTAGGAAATTTCTTCATGTAAAACGCCAGAAGTTCTACAGAAATTCCTCGGGAATTTCTATGCAAGTTCCTCGGAAATCCTTCAGAGAGTTTCTCGAACATTCCTCCAGGAGATCACGGGTATTCCTCCAGAAGATTTTCAGTAATTCCTCCGAAAGTTCCTCGGAAACTTCTCCAGGAGTTCCTCGGGAATTCCTCCATAAGTTTCCCGATATTTTCTTCTGGAGTTTCCTGAGAATCGCTCCAGGAGTCCCCCAAAAATTCCTCCAGGAGATCTCCGGGAATTCTTCCAGGAGTTCCTAGGGAATTCTTCCAGAAGATTCGCGGGAATTCCTCTTTAAATTCCTCGGGAATTCTTCAAAGGGTTCCTCGGGAATTCCTCCAGGATTTGCTCTGGAATTTCTCCAGGAGGTTCTAGGAAATTTCCCAATGTAGTCCTCAGAATTCCGCCAGAAGTTTTTCTGGAATTCCTCCAGGAGTTCCTCGGGAATTTCTATGTCAGTTCCTCGGAAATTCTTCCAAGATTTCCTCGAAAATTCCTCCGAGAGATCAAAATTTTCAGTAATTCCTCAAAAAGTTCCTCGGAAACTCCTCCAGAAGTTCCTCGGAAATTCCTCCATAAGTTTCCCGATAATTTCTGCTGGAGTTTCCCGAGAATTCCTCCTGGAGTACCCCAGAAATTGCTCCAGGAGATCTCCGTGAATTCTTCCAGGAAATTCGCGAGGATTCCTCCCGGAGTTCCTCGGGAATTCCTTCAGGAGTTCCTCGGAAATTCTTCCAGGAGTGTGCCGAGTATTCTTCCAGGAGTTCATCAGGAATTCCTCTAATAGATCCTCTGGAATTTGTCCAGGAGTTCCTAAGAAATTACTCCTTGTAATCCTCGGAATTCCTCCAGGAGTTTCTCGGGCATATCTCTACGAGTTCCTCGGAAATTCTTCCAAGAGTACCTCGGAAATCTGTTCAAGAGATTTTCTGGTATACCTTCAGGAGTTGCTCGCGAATTTCTCCTGGAATTCATAAAAAAAATCCTCCATGCAAACTTCGGAATTCCTCCATGAGTTATTCGGAAATTCCTCCATGTATTCCTCCAGAAGTTCCTCGATAATTCCTTCTGGAGTGCCTCGAGAAATGCTCCAAGAGTTCCTCGAAAATTTCTCAATGAGTTTCTCGGGAATTCCTCCAAGAGTTTGCCAAGAATTTCTTCAGGAGTTTTTCTGCAAATCCTTCAGTAGTTCCCTGAAAATTGCTCCAGAAGATTGCCGAGCATTTCTTCAGAAGTTCCTCGGAAATTCCTCAAAGAGATCCTCTGGAATTTCTCCAGGAGTTCCTAGGAAATTCATTTTTGTATTCCTCGGAATTCTTCCAGAAGTTCTTAGGGAATTCCTCAAGAATTCTTCCTGAAGTTCCTCGGGAATTTCTCCAAGAGTTCGTCGGAAAATCTTCCACGAGTTTCTCTAAGTTTCATCCTTCCTCGGAAGTAGATTTAAGAGATTCTCGGGAATTCCTCCTGGGGTTCGTCGGAAATTGCTTTTGAAGTTCTCCGGGAATTCCTCCAGGAGGTCCTCGGGAATTCTTCGAGAATCATCTACACGAGCTCCTCTTCCGGGATTTCCTTGAAAATCTCTGCAGGATATTCTCGAGTATACCTCCAGGTGTTATTCGGGAATTCTTGATGGAGTTGTTGGGGATTTCCTCCAGGAGTTTCTAGAGAATTCTTCTCGCATTTCATCGGGAATTCTTCAGGAAATTATCTGGATGTTCCTAAAAATGCTTTCAGGAAATGCTCGGGA